>NC_139949.1:37307873-37465373 GCF_963454915.1 Gymnoscopelus microlampas | reverse complement strand
TTTAAACTGCTGTTTTGTGCCATGAGTAGCTCTATACAGCGTGAATATTTATGTGGTGATAAAGTGAGAAAGAGTTACGTTTTTTCACTGCAAATTTAAAAGCATCAACTTGTAAGAATGAGGCATCACCGAAGTAATTTTTTGATTGATTGAATACTGTATTAGTTAGAAACGTAAACAGCACGTGCAGTAAGACATTAAAGGGATAGTTCACCCAAAAAAATACTTATTTTCTATCAATTACACACCCCATGAAGCCTTGAATTCATGGAGGTTTTTTTTTTTTTCTGTCGCACTCCTAAGCCAATAATTTATGATGACCAGTGGAAAGATGCTAATGTCTCCGGTAGGAGACTCAAAGTTGACAGTTTTTTAAGTCTCCTACCGGAGCCGCCGCCAGTCATCAAATTATTGGCTTAAATCTCCATGAATTCAAGTCAGTGGGTCATGAGGGTATTGAGGGGGCTGTCCTTTTGACTATTAAACTATCTTAATAGTTTGATGTGGTATGTAAGGATCCAGATCATTTGGATTTAGTTTTTGTCATAGTCTTTTGAAAAAAAATCCATTTAGTTTTTGTCATATTTTAGTTGAAATTAAATGTTTTAGTTTTTGTCTAATTTGTCGACTAAATATCATAAGATTATAGTCGACTAAAATGTATTTTGGTGGTGCCTTGATGCCGTCGTAATGGCTGATTTTACACTTGGTTGCACTCTGAAAATAGCCGATCTACAAGCTCACAACGCGTCACAGCGCGACTCGTTGTGAGCTTGTAGATCTGCTATTTTCAGAACACTCGAGTGCAACCAAACATAAAATGACTTGTCTTTTAGTTCTACTGGATCTCTTCTCCACTAGTCCCTCACTAACATGTTAGTCTAGTTTATATTTGTTGATGAAATTGTCAATATATTTAGTCTTAGTTTTAGTCATCATAGCTTAGTTTTTATTTTGTTTTTATTTTGTTTTCATCAATGAAAAAGGGTAGTCGACGAAAATTTTTAGTCATAGTTTTAGTCGACGAAATCATTGATCCAGATTCCAACTGACTGCACACTCATCCACACTATAAGGGCTCGAGGCATGGGAGGAGGTGGGGTCATGGAGTTCTAGTGAGAAGAGAGACGGGGGGGGGGGGGCAGGGGGCGTTTGAGGCGAGCAGGCCCCGGGGGGGCGAGGAATATGATACACTGTGGTTAACAGACTAACAGCTAATTATGTTATTTTCTATTCTTGTGCATTTGGTTCTCAGCTGCTCCTGACCAGAGCCTTTGAAAATAAAGAAAGACGTATACGTCACTCTTTGATCTCAAACGCCACACAATCACATGGTTCATTTATTTATGGAGTGTGGCTTCATAGACACTGAATATGAATGTGAGTTCAATGCCGTGTTTGGAACTACTGGTCGCCCCATGGCAAGGGTTACTTTCCACATTCCTCTTGTTCTTTTTTATCATTTAATTATTTTATTTTATTGATATAGTTTTTTTATTGTTCATACCTGAAGTAGTTTGTACAGGATATACAGTACATTGAAAAAAACGGGGTATAAACGTTTTAAGATAGAGAGAGAGTGAGAGGAGGCTGTCAGAAAAGTCAACAAAAGAAGTTGGATCGTCAGTGAGAAGAGATACTATGTGATGTGATGAAATGAGATTAGATGTGAATGGAAGGTTTTCGTTGTGGAAACCTCTTATATATGTTATATTATATATCCATATTTTAACTTTGTGTGTTTTTTTTTTTTGTAAATTAATGCCGTATTTGATCATACTACAGTGTCACACAAAAGCCACCATTTTGGAAGTGGCATGTACATTTGACCACAGTCTGGAAGAGGCGTTCCTTACCAAGGTGCTAAAGTACCAACGTCTTAAGGATGCTATTATACAGCTGGATTACACATGTAAACTGCTTGTGTTCATATTTGGAAGCCTCGGTAATGTCCATAAATCAGTTGTGAGAGGCCTGCAGATTGCAGAAATGCCCAAGCCAAGAGCTGATAAGGCATTGGCTAAGTTCTGTGGTAATTGGCAGTCGCCACATATGGAGGAGGCGATGCTTCCTGTACCCGTGATCTGTATTCTGAAATACTTGTTGTTGAGTTTTACCAAGTTTGTGCATCTACTATTCTTTGTGTTCAAGAATTTCTTGTTAAATGTGAACACAAATAAAGATGTTATGTGTGTGTGTGTGTGTGTGTGTGTGTGTGTGTGTGTGTGTGTGTGTGTGTGTGTGTGTGTGTGTGTGTGTTACAGACGCCTCAACACCCTGAACAAGTGTGCCTCCATGAAACTTGACGTCAGCCACTCCAAGAAGAAAGTGAGTCTGCCATTATTTTTTTCTCACTAATTTTTGTTTTATTGCTCTTCAGTTTTGGGCAAATATAAAATAATTTCAAACAGGCTTGGACAGAAAATGTACCATCACAAGCAATGTCAACAAAAACAAAGAAACATGAACGTACAAATGCAAAGAACAGCAAAACAAAAGCAAAACTAAAGCATACAGTATGTACATACTGTATCAATTACATTTCTCTTTGTCGTTGTGTGACAAATATTAACCCAACTCCTATAAGTCAGCCATTTTGAATGCTAGCAGGTCTTATAGCAACGCTAGCATTCGATGTTTGGGTTGATGTTGTGTAAGAGAACATGATGTTCTGTGCCTGGCAGCCATGAATGGACATCATTCATTCATTCTTCCATCCACCACACTGTGTTTTTGCATTGAACTTGTACACTTGGAACACAGTAAAATGACTGTGTGGGATTATCTGTTTACTGCTGTACTGTTAGAGCTATGAGTGGTTTAAATCAGTGGCTCTCAAAGAAGTGGGGTCTGGGGGAGAGGGCGGCGCTGAGAGATCTAAATGTTGTCAAATAGGCGGTTCTGTGGCCCTATGCATATCAAACTGGGGGTCCGTGAAATTAAAATTTGTTCAGAATCACTGCTATAGCCATAAAGATCTTCTCGTCGGGGGGTCCCTGACATATCTTTTCAAATGGGGGCCCGCGGGCTAATACTGTATGTGTCAATTTGGGGGTCCTTGACATGAAAAGGTCTGAGAACCACTGGTTTAAATGAAGAACATGTGTGATGCAACGCAGCCCTTTGACACCCTCTAGTGGTATCACTATAGTATCACTATATCACTATAGTGGTCTGGAGTCTCTGAGTGGAACCTGCATGTTAGGGCCCTGATTGGTGCCCCACCACAGCTTCATCCTCCATCCTTCACTCTCACCCTCTCTCTCCCTCGTTCTCTATTCCAGGGGTCTTCAACAGGGGGTCCGGGACCCCTAGGGGGTCCTCAGAGTTACTACAGGGGGTCCGCCAAATTTTTGTGTGATGTGATATTTTTTTTTACCATAACCACTTGAACCCTAGCATCCCTTTTCTGAGGAGAACTTTAGCCAAAAAATAGAAGATCTACAAGCTCACAACGCCTCGCTGCGCGAGGCGTTGTGAGCTTGTAGATCTGCTATTTTTTGGCAAAGAGGTGTTTGGTGTGGAGGGAAAAAAGAGCAGACCAAGTAAACAAAAAAGATTAAATCTGAAACACAATTTAATATGATATAGAGGGGGGTCCCTGCTTCATCTCTCTCTCAGCTAGGGGGTCCTTGGCCTGAAAACGTTGAAGACCCCTGCTCTATTCCTCTTGCTCTCCCTCTGGCTCATCGTCTTTCTCACTCTCCCTCCCTCGTTCCATCTCTTTCCCTCCCCTCTACCTCCCCCTCTCTCTATTTCTTTCTCTCTCTCTCCCTCCTTCTATTGACCTCTTTCCCTATCCCTCTCTCTCTCTCTCTCCCTCATCTCATCTCATTTCATCTCACCTCTCTCCCCTCCCTCTCTCTCCCATTTACCCCCCTCTCTCCCTCTCTCCCTCCTTCCCTCTCTCCCCCCTCTCCTCATTACCTCTCTCTATATCTCCCTCTCCTTTCCTTCTTTCCCCCTGTCTCTCTCTCTCTGATTGATTGATTGAACACTTAAAGGTAGGGTAAGTGATTTTCTTTGGTTAAAATAAGTGTTAAATAGCTCTATATTCTGATAGTACTCATTGCTATAGAGTGTTTGTTCAGTATTAGGAGTCTCCTTGTCTCTCCACCTCTTTATAAAACAGAAAATGCATTTTCGTTTCAGTTTCAGTTTCATTTCCAATTTGATCCAATCAGGATAGAGAACTCAATCAGAATATAGATTAAACAAGTGAAATTGGAAGTGATGACACTAAGACATGAGCATGCAAAATTGGAACTGGAACTCTATAAAAAATTAAGCTTAAAAATGGGTACTTTCTCCTGATTGGCTGAGATTTTGACACCTACCAGAAAATAAAAATGTTTATTAAAGAGCTGGAGAGACGGGAGACTCCTGTTACTGAACACACACTCTATAGCAATGATTACAATCAGATTATAGTGCTTTAACCTTTTAACAAAATACTTTTTTGTTTTAACCAAAAAATATCACTTACCCTACCTTTAAGAGTTTGCAGATGTACAGTTAGACAATAATTCTAAAATGATAAAACAAAAAGCCCTGAGGGCTTGTGTCCATTGTGGTCCTGTCTGTGTATTCAATTCATCCTTTTTCTCTCCAGCCTGATGACTCGGATGAAGACGACCCTCTGGCCATCAGTAAGAGGTGGACGTTCGAGTGGAGCAGCCGCCGCTGGTCCCGCCTCCAGGACATCCACTTCCTGTTGGAGGACGGCGGCGCCGACGGTGGCGGAGGAGGAGGAGGAGGGAGCAGCCCCCCGCGGGGAGGAGGAGGAGCGGAGGGGGGGAGCAGAGAGAGCGTCCTGACTGACCTCAGCGAGCAGGAGGTCACAGAGATCTCCTCTCTGCACAGCGAGGACTCCATCCTGCCCGACTCTGTGTCCATGGCCTCCCTGTCCGCCTCCTACCACCACCACTCCCCTCCCACCAGGTCAGTACAGCTCAGTCAGGACAACTCATGAAGCATGGAGACATATGTTTATTTTTGGTTTGGTGATTAACATATTGACTGCCAATTACGATTGAGTGGTGCCAGCCACTCCATCAAGTGACCGAGTGTGTTTGTTCATATGTCTGTCTGTCTGTCTGTCTGTCTGTATGAGCACGGCATCAACAGCTGCAATTACAGCCTGTCCTCTCTGTTCTCTGTGTTCCTATTGGCTGGCCTTTAAACAGCCATAACTCCCAGTTCCCAGCATGCTAAACTTCCCAAACTTAGTAGGTGCTCTTACACGGCCAATAGGGACAGGCTGTAATTGCTTAAGCCCCACCCCCTCTGTGTTCCTATTGGCTGTGCTTTAAACAGCCATTACTCCAGTTCCCAGCATGCTAAATTCCCTAAACGTGCTAGGTGCTCTTAGACGGCAAATAGGGCCAGGCTGTAATTGCTTAAGCCCCACCCCCTCTTTGCTCCTATTGGCTGGGCTTTGAACAGCCATAACTCCAGTTCCCAGCATACTAAACTTCCCAAACTTGGTAGGTGCTCTTAGACGGCCAATAGGGACAGGCTGTAATCGCTTAAGCCCCGCCCCCTCTGTGTTCCTGTTGAGCAGCCTTGAAATGAATGGACAGGGATTTAACATTGTTCCTCTAGTTCATATAGCTTAATGAAATGAACTCATCAAAGGCAGCACTCACTTCACACTGGGTGTGATTTTCAATTCTATTTTTTTCCCCCCTTATTTGTGTTAACCCTTGCAGGGACCTGCCCCACTACAACTCCCTGCCCTCCAAGAGCCGCCGGGCCGCCGGCGGGTCGCTGGGCCGCAACCGGGCCAAGGAGTTCCTGCGTCGCATGGAGATGATGCGTACCTGGGGGCCGTCCTCCAACAGGCGGAAGTCGTCGTCCAGCCGCCGGCCGCCGCTCGTCATCGGCGAGCCCGTGCTGCAGGGGGCGGAGCCGCAGGCCCTGCAGGTCCTCCAGTGCACGCCCATCAGCCAATTGGAAGGCGGCGGCAGCCCGACGACGCACGCGTGCCAATCCCGCGGCGTCGGCGTCGGCGGGGAAGACTGGGGCGCTGCCGACGGCCCTTCTTCCCCCGAAATGTGCGACGTGGACCGCCTGGTGCTGAGCTGCAGCGCGCCGACTGGTGGCCAGAAGGAGAACGACGCGCGTAAGAAACCGCGGCGCGCCGCCAGCAAGAGAGGAAGCATTTACCTGGAGGACATGGAGCTTCCCTCTCAGGGGAAACAACGGACGGAAGGCGCCGGTGGCGCCGGCACGGCGGCGAGCCAGTTCGGCAGGAACCAGTTCCGCTCGTACGAGAACCTCCTGGTCCACATCCCCAAAGACCACAAGCCGGGCACCTTCCCCAAGGCGCTGTCCATAGAGAGCCTGGCCCCGTCCCCCACCGACCCCCGACACCACCACCACCGCCACCCCGGCGGTGCCACGCCTCTCCTCCTGGGCCCCGGCGAGCCCTGGTCGGGGGCGAAGGCGGGTCTTCTCTCCAAGAAGCCGCCCCACTGCCCCGGGGCGCCGCGCGGCAGCAGGGTGAGCGTCTACGACAACGTGCCGGGGTCCCACCTGTACGCCAGCACGGGCGACCTCATGGACCTGGGGAAGGAGGACGACCGGCTGTTCCCGCACCTGGACGACGTCTTGCAGCACGTCAGCGGCCTGCAGCAGCTGGTGGACCACTGGTCACGCAGCGTGCTGCCCGAGGGAGACGGCGAGGAGGGGGAGGGGGAGGGGGAGGGGGAGAGGGAGAGGGGGGAGGGGACGACCACGCCCAGCGACGGCGGCGGCGGGGAGCGAGACGGCGTCTCCCTGAACGACAGCGACTCCACGGGGACCACCGGCGGCCGGGAGAGGAGAGACTCTGGAGTCGGCGCTTCTCTCACCAGACCGCGGTGAGGATGGATCTGATGTGCATCGGTGTTACTGTAGCTCAATGGTTCTCAACCTGTGGGTCGGTAGCCCCAGGGGGGGTCCCCACATGATTTTTTTTTGGGGGGGGGGGGGGGAGTCCCCAGATGACAGTGAAGTGACGATTTAAGGACTTTTAAGACCTTTTTAATACCTCAAAAAGAAAGAAAATTAAAAGTCCATCTCTGCAAAAAAAAAATTCAACAAACTATACTATAAAAACTGGTCAAACGTTGGCCAAATTGTCAAATAATATAAGAAAGAGGAAAACATAGCCGATCTACAAGCTCACAACGCCTAAACACAAAATATGATGCCTAAACTCCTACATTCCAAGTGCTTGTCAGGGTGGGGGGTCCCCAGTTCAAATATGATTATTTTGGGGGTCCCCCGTTCAAATATGATATATGATTATTTTGGGGGGGTCCCCAGTTCAATTATGATATATGATTATTTTGGGGGGGTCCCCAGTTCAAATATGATTATTTTAGGGGGGTACCCAGTTCAAATATGATTATTTTGGGGGGGGGGTCCCTAGTTCAAATATGATTATTTTGGGGGGTCCCCAGTACAGTCACAAGTACAGTTTATCATCACTATTGTGATGGTAAAACATAAAGGTTAGATATAACCATTGTAGCATAGCATCATTTATTCCTCAATTGTAACCTCCCCGGGTTGATTCCATCAGCTAGAGACCTGTGTCTTTTCCCCCCGTCTTCCCTCAACTTCTTTTTTTTAATCAAAAAGGATTGACAATTTTAGAACATTGCGAAAGTTGCAAATCATAACACAATCATATGAAAAAAAAGTTTTCAGGGACCCAAATATATTTTCAGATGCATTATCTTATATCAGTTTTTGTATAATTTGAATCGTTTATATGAAATGTGTTAACTGTTTTCTGATGTAATGGAATATTTCCCCTGCACATTCTGATAACTTGGTCCGTTGTCCGTCCTCGTTCTCCAGGTTACGGTGGCCGAGTTTCAGGATGTCCGACCCTCTCAGCCAACCAGGGTCCTCGCTGCAGATCAGCAGCCAATCAGCAGGCCAGCTCAGCCTCCTGCGCAAGTTCTCCCTGCTCCGTCTCACGGCGATCATGGAGAAATACTCCATGTCTAATAAACATGGATGGACCTGGTGGGTACACACACGCACGCGCGCACATACAAGCGCAAGCACGCACGCACGCACACACACACACACACACACACACACACACACACACACACACACACACACACACACACACACACACACACACACACACACACACACACACACACACACACACACACACACACACACACACACACACACACACACAGTTTAACAATGTATTTATGTCCGCACACAGGGAAAGCATGCAGGGACACAAATATTTTAGGTGCATTAGTGGTTACATTCACAAACTCATGGATATATGTCCTCATGATTCAACACGCATGTCACTCAGCACTCCATGGGCACAAGTAGAGGCGCCGTTGCCATACATAGCAGCAGAGACGGCACAATACTTTGCCAGCCTTTCTGCCTCGTCTTTGGGCATCCCAAGTTGTCGAAACCCTCCAACAACCAGTGAAACCCTCACTAGTTTGGGTCCCGTAACGCTCTGGTCCAGAGCGTTAGCGAGTTCTCTCTAACGCTCTGCCAGGAGCGGTGCTAAAATGTTGCTTTTATTTTTACTACAGTTGGAGACCTCGCACGGTAGTGGACGTTTCTGTCTATGGGAATAGCACCGCGCCTGGCAGAGCAATAGCAAGAACTCGCTAAAGCCCTGGACCAGAGCTAGGAGAGACGTAAAATGTCACTTTTGGGTCTCGAGGAACCACCTTTATTGATTCAGCTGTTATAGCAGCAGCACAGCAATAAAGACAGGACAGATACAGATAGGAGTAAAGAGATACATCTCCAATGAGCTTCAACAATAAAACAATTATAAATGTACATGTATTTGTGTTTGTCATGTTCCTCCGCTAAAACCCCAGTGATCATGAACTTTGGTCAGTAATCATATTGCCGATCCTCTACCCACTCACATTTCTTTACCACAAGGAGCACAATCATTTGTGTGTGTATACTGTAGCTACGGGGCAATAGTTTGATAAAGCCATTTCCTATGTCTCTGCAAAAAGAGGCATTTCTCAGTAATTCTTCCTGAATACCCAGAGGCTTGATCTTACTGGAACTGAAGCCACTTTCAACCCTGTCACGCAAAGCAGATTTGTGTTTTCCACCAAATGCGGACTTGCACTCGCCTGTCACAGTGAACCCTTCGTTGTACGTCTGAGTCCCTCGTGAATGTGGCTTTTTTTTACCAGTAGTGTAAAGTACATTTACTCAAGTACTGTACTTAAGTACAATTTTGTATTTCCAATGTGCAGTACTTGTACTTCTACCCCACTACTACATCTCAGAGGAAAATATTATACTTTTATGCCACTACAATTATTTGAAAGCTTTAGTTACTAGTTACTTTGTAGATTTTGATTATTATTACAAAAGATACATTAACCACTTCAGCCCTATATATATTTCGGCCATTTGAAAATAGCCCATCTACAAGCTCACAACGCAAGCTTTTGGATCGCCTTTGTTTTTTTCTTCCAGCGAAGACATTGGGTGTAGAGGGGGAAGAAAAAAGGAGGGGGCCTAGACAAGTTTAGAGCCATGGGGGACTCCAGTCAACTACACGTAGGGATTAAATGGTTGATGAACACAAAAACCTCTTGAGTTGGGTTGCAATGTGTAGAGGGAGAGCTTGACATCTGCTTGAATCCATTAAATAATAATATTTTATTGCCCCACAATGTCTGCTGGTGTGTCTGCCTATAGGCATTGTAGAAGCAGCTGTACTCTGTACACACTAAAACACTGGGTCAAGACGCACTTTTATTGGGTTGTGAGTAAATATCCATTTATTTTCCGTTTCCTGCGTTTTTGTTTTTGATTATTATTATTCCAAAAGGTTTTCTAAATCTTTCTATCTGTCTGTCTGTGTTAATTTAACCATGACAGTGTACAAATGGACCTGTTTGGATCCAAAGTGGATTCATTTTCACACTCTCTGACTTCAGTTAACACACAGGGTTGTGCAGTGCCTCTGTGTGTGTGTGTGTGTGTGTGTGTGTGTGTGTGTGTGTGTGTGTGTGTGTGTGTGTGTGTGTGTGTGTGTGTGTGTGTGTGTGTGTGTGTGTGTGTGTGTGTGTGTGTGTGTGTGTGTGCGCGTGTGTGTGTGCGTATGTGTGGCTGCTATTATTAGTTCATAATTTCACACATTCCAATGTACTGTTAGTTTACAGAACACACAGGAAGTGACATCATCAGATGGTCAGACATGGAAAGTCCCTGTGATTTCTTCAGGGTCCAGACCTCTCTCTCACTTAAACACATTCTTTCCACTGTGTGCACACGCACGGACGGACACACGCACGCACACACACATGCACGCACGCACGCACGCACGCACGCACGCACGCACACACACACACACACACACACACACACACACACACACACACACACACACACACACACACACACACACACACACACACACACACACACACACACACACACACACACACACACACTCTCTCTCTCTCTCTCTCTCTCTGTCTCATCAGTGCCTCTCAAACAAGGACCCCCAAATTAATGTGTATTTGGCCACAGACCCCCATCTGAGAAGATTTTGTGCCAGGGACCCCCATAAGAGGAGATATGTGTTCAATGTTTCCCAAATTAAATTGCAGATCTACAAGCTCACAACACAATGTATTGTGACGTGTTGTGAGCTTGTAGATTGGCTTATTTTTTAATAGCTGAAGCATACAGTAGGGTTAAAGTGGGCGAACAGATTTTGATTGATGCTGTCTCATTTTAAAGATATTTTTGTGGGGCTTTTGTGCCTATAGGCTATTGATAGTTTTCAGTGTAGATAGACAGGAAAAAGGGAGAGAGAGAGACGGAGCAGCAAAGGTCGGGAACGGGACTCAAACCCCCCGACTCGCTGTCATGCTACATTGAGCCTAGCTGCCCGGATTACTAGGCCAGCGATCTGCTGGCCTAGCAATGCTGTCTCATTTTGCCGGCGGGACTATGACCAATAATGCTCTCTCTACATTATGTGCAGGTCTGTGCCAAAGTTCATGAAGAGGATGAAGGTGCCAGACTACAGAGAGAGGAGTGTGTTTGGCGTCCCCCTCATCGTCCATGTGCAGCGCTGTGGTCATCCTCTGCCTCTGTGTCTGCAGCAGGCCCTGGCCCACCTCCGGACACACTGCCTGGACCAGGTCTGTCACAACTACTGTAGGGCCGTGAATGTTTTGGTATCCCCACGATTCCATTTGGATTCTTGAAACGTTTGCTTTCAATGAGGACAGAGCTAGCTGTATTACGTCCTGTTCCATTTTAACAACCAGTGACTGAATCAACAATAACATATATCCCCGCACACCGCCACTTGCATGTTCATTAAATACCTTCTCTTGAACGTTCAAGTGGCAGTGTGCAGATATATCTTTTGTTGTTGATTTTGTTGTTTGTTGACTTTTTGTAACACCCACGATTCGAACCCCCTGGAAAGTCAACATCTTAACCCATTGAGACCTGAAGCCGATTCTACATGTCTCCTAAATCTCAACAGTTTTCTGAAAAACGTTTGTTTCTATATCAGTGTTGCTCAATCTTTTTCACGTCAAGGACCCCCAAAAGTATATGTATTTGGCCGCAGACCCCCTTCAAAATATTTAGTTCCAGGGACCCCCCAGAAGCAAAGATTTGAGTTAAAAATGTTCGCTTTGAAAATAAATATATATATTAAAAGATTTGCACACATTTTCACGATTTTTCAAAAAGAGCAGATCTACACAGTGGTGGAAAAAGTACTCAAATTCTTTACTTAAGTAAAAGTACCAATACTGCAATATAAAAATACTCTGTTACAAGTAAAAGTCCAGAATTAAAAAATGACTTGAGTAAAAGTACAAAAGTATTGGCATCAAAATGTACTTAAAGTACCAAAAGTAAAAGTACTAAATATTTGAAAATAGCCGATCTACAAGCTCACAACGCGTCGCGATGCGACGCGTTGTGAGCTTGTAGATCTGCTATTTTCAAATAGCCTAGGTATAAAATAGGGCTAAAGTGGTTACTGTATGTTTCATAATATCATAATTTATATCTGAAAAGTAACTAGTAACTAAAGTTTTCAAATAACTGTAGTGGAGTAAAAGTACAATATTTGCCTCTGAGATGTAGTGGAGTAGAAGTAAAAGTACTAGAAATTGGAAATATTTAAGTAAAGTACAAATACCTCAAAATTGTACTTAAGTACAGTACTTGAGTAAATGTACTTAGTTACTTTCCACCACTGGATCTACAAGCTCATAGCGCGGCACTCGGTGCCGCGCTATGAGCTTGTAGATCTGCTATTTTTGAATAGCCCAAAGTGTAAAATAATGCTTTTTAGCTCAAATCTAAAAATGGGTTAACAACCAGTGACTGAATCAACAATAAAATATATCCCCGCACACCGCCACTTGCATGTTCATTAAATACCTTCTCTTGAACGTTCAAGTGGCACTGTGCAGATATATCTTTTGTTGTTGATTTTGTTGTGTCGCTGTTTGTTGACTTTTTGTAACACCCACGATTCGAACCCCGTGGAAAGTCAACATCTTAACCTCTATTTTCAAATAGACAAAGTTTAAATAGGGCTGAAGTGGTCAATGTATGTTTTGTAATAATAATTAAAATCTACAAAGTAACTAGTCAATTAGCAATTAGTGAATTACATCGACTAATTGATTAGTCGACAAATTTCCATGAAAATGTGTTGGTTTCTTTAGTTGATGTCAGCCTTAAACCACCATACTTAATCCCCCCCCCTCTGTGTGTGTGTGTGTGTGTGTGTGTGTGTGTGTGTGTGTGTGTGTGTGTGTGTGTGTGTGTGCGTGTGCGTGTGTGTGTGTGTGTGGTATTATCTCAGGTGGGGTTGTTTCGTAAGTCGGGGGTGAAGTCTCGCATCCAGGCTCTGAGGCAGCAGTGTGAGCTGTCCCCAGAGTGTGTGGTATATGAGGACCAGTCGGCGTACGACGTGGCCGACATGGTGAAACAGTTCTTCAGAGACCTGCCTGAACCTCTGCTCACCAGCAAGCTGGGGGAGACCTTCCTGCATATATACCAGTGTAAGTCCACTCACTGGTTACTGTACTCTTCTTATATCCCTACTACATATTGTATACAATTGTTTGTTGACTTATCTTTTCTATTAACCCATTAATACATTCCATGCCAGAGGTTAATCTCATAATGTACTCACCAGTGCCAGCGTTTTATTTTTGTTTTTTTGTTTTTTTCACGTCGCCATAGACCTTGTTAAAATCCTTAAGATTGAGCGCTGCATCGCGGAGATGTCCCTTCTTCTACCAGTGAAAACCACGTGTCAAACGGGGCATCCATGTTGTAGTTAGAGCGGTTTATGTTAAACATTGATCAGCGAGGAGAAAAACTACAATGAGAAAATGGAGTTTCAGTTTCGTCATTAGAACGGAAGTCGACGGGCTCGGCAAAACCGGATCCCGAATAATTCCGTTTCCGGTGGTGTTACACTGAAATGTGCCGTGTCGAAAATTGAAAAAAGTGCAATGTGAACTTTATTTTCGAAAAAAAGGAAAAAGCACCAGGTATTTGGCCACGGACCCCCATCTCAAAATATTTTGTTCTAGGGTTAGAAAATATATATATATTCAAAGATTTGCACACATTTTCACGATTGGCTTGTATATTTGCTATTTTTGAATAGCCAAAGAAATCTTAAAATGACACAGATGCGTTCCCATCTTAATGGGTTACTATGTTGGATTCATGTTATATGTGTATTTTCAGACCACTTAAACCCTCAATACTAAGTGAAGTTGACCGTTGGCTTTGTACGTGGTCTGCTCTTTTTTCCCCTCTACACCAAACCTATTTGCCGAAAATAGCAGATCTACAAGCTTGTGAAAGCTGTGCTCTGCTATTTTTGGCTAATGTTCCCCTCAGAATAGGGATTCTAGGGTTCAAGTGGTTAATGTAAAAACAAAGTTCCAATCACAAAGATTTGGAGGCCCCCCCTGTTGTAACTCTGAGGACCCCCGAGGGGTCCCAGACCCCCTGTTATAGAGTATAGAGATGTGCACTATATAATCTTACAATGTATAGAAATCTGCAATGTCCTCTTACTGTATAGAGGGCGAAAAAGTGGGGGGCCCAGTATAGACCCCTGGGGGACTCCGGTCAACGCAGTATAGCGTTTTTTAAGTGGTTTAGACGAGTGTTTAGAGATGGTTTCCTCTCTGGTTCTTTTTATAGACGTCCCCAAGGACCAGAGGTTGCAGGCCGTGAGAGCGGCCATCTTGCTGATGTCAGACGAGAACCGGGAGGTGCTGCAGACGCTGCTGTACTTCCTGCGTGATGTCACTTCCTTGGTGGAGGAGAACCAGATGACTCCCATGAACCTGGCCGTGTGCCTGGGGCCCTCGCTGTTCCACCTCAACATCCTGAAGAGCGAGATGCTGTCGCCACGGTAACGCGCACACGCACACACACACACACATTTTAAACTTGCTAACCCAGAATACTCAAATCAGAGAAAATAGTTTTGGAGTTTGGCACTTCTCATGGCCTAGTAATGGGAGTTAACAACGGCTAATTTATTCAACCCTTAACCACTCCCTCTTTGTAAATTCAACAACCCACTGTAGTCTATATGCATTAGACCACGGATCCCCATAACCTAGTAACTCTGAGAGTGTAAAGATTTTACGTGACCTGATGTGACGTTGTCACGTCAACTCATACAGTATGTCCCTATCAACTGAACTAAATAAAAACTACAATAAAAAAAATAAACGATAACTAACTGCAACTGCATTGTGTGTTTACAAAACTAACTAAAACTAAATTATAGACAAAATGCCCTTAGTTTTCGTTTGTGGGTGGTTGATGGTTCATCTGCACCTTAATACATAAATGCTATATTTTGTTTGTTAAAACTAAACTAAAACTATTAGCATTTTCTGATATAAAAACTAATAATAATAACTTAGAAAAAAAATTCTAAACTGAAATGTAAAATCCAAAACTATAATAACCTTGGTCCCTTATATTGTAGGTCGATACAGAGGAAGTACACCACAGGGCGTCCGGACCAGAAGGACCTGAATGAAAACCTTGCTGCCACCCAGGGCCTGTCACACATGATCCAGGAGTGTCACCGACTCTTCCAGGTGCGTCTTAGAGCAGTGGTTTCCCAAACGTTTTAGCTCCTCCAGACCCAAAGGAGAAATGTGTCTCTTTCCGGGGCTATATGGAACTATACGGGACGCTTCCTCGCCACTGGGCGGGGCTTTCGCCCTACTGGATTTGAGAAGCCCCTTCGGTGTATTATAATACCCCAAAACCCTGTTCTAGCACCTGACTCGGTGGCGTGCCTCGCTAATCATTGGACTGCCAATCCCATGTTCCTGCGATGGAATCCCGCTGCCACCATTATTTTTCCAACAACCGCAGAATTGTTTCGGGGCGATAAAGTATAGTTTTTGACCACAACGGAGGCGCGCCGTCTCAAGGCGCGTTGAGACGCGTTGTGAGCTTGTATATCGGCTATTTTCAGAACGCAACACCTAAGCGCAATCAAGCATAAAATTACTTTATAGTTCTACTAGCCTGGTTCCAGACGAATCTGCCTTTGCAAAATCGCATCGCACTTTAGCCCTCGGCAGATTAGGTCTGGCCCCCCTCAATAGAGATTTCATTTCTCTCCCTCCGAAGTCGTGAGAGACCAATCAGGGCCCAGTATCCAAATGTGGGCGGGCTTATCACCTTATTTGGAGCAATGATGTACAAGGAAGCACTGCTCTGATTGGTTCGTACAAGGAAGCACTGCTCTGATTGGTTTAGGTCTAACCAATAGAGTCCGCTTGGATCTTTTTGTAACCGCCCCTTGGAAAAAAATCCATCGTTGATAGGGACCAGACTAATATCCACGCAGTGTGTCGTGTGATATTGTCTGGCCACGCGAGGCTATAGTTCTACTGGATCTCTTCTCCGCTAGTTCCCTCACTAACATTTTAGTCTAGTTTTTATTTGTTGACAAAAAAATTCAATATATTTAGTCTTAGTTTAAGTCATCATAGCTTAGTTTTTATTTTGTTTTTATTTAGTTTTCATCAGTGAAAAAAGTTAGTCGACGAACATTTTTACGTCATAGTTTTAGTCGACGAAATCACAACACTGAGGCACAGAATGGTAAATCATAAATGTTGTTAGCTTCCGTTAGCTATAATAATAACCTTGGTGCGTGTGCCTGTCCGTCTTGCCCTCTATATAGATCCCAGAGGAGATGGTGACTCAGTCTCGTAACTCCTACATGGAGGCGGAGCTGCTGGCGCCCCCGCTGGACGAGCTGTGCAAGGGCGGGGAGGATGACGGAGGGGCGGTGGATGAGGAAGAGGAGGAGCAGGAGGAGGAGGAAGAGGAGGCGGAGGAAGAGGAGGACGAGGGGGAGGAAGGCTCTTACCATGCCCACCTGGAGGGACTGATCCAGGCTCTGCTGAAGGAGGCCAAGGACAAGAGCAAAGGCTGGGTGTCGCGCTCCGCCGCCGACCACACGGAGCTGGCGTCTAAGAAGGTGTGTGTGTTTGTATTAGTATACTTGTGAGGACAAAATGTCCCCACAAGTATAGTAATAGTTGAGAAATAGACGTTGTGAGGACCATTTTCCTGGTCTAACACAAGGAAGCTTTTTGAGTGGTGCCAACCACTCCTATATCTGACTTTGTCTGTGTGTCCGTTTGTATGTATGTACAGTATGTCCAATAAACAAACATTGATGACAATATCAATACGGGGCTCATCAAAGGCACCACTCTCTTCATACAGGGTGTGATTTTTTATAAAGAAGGGACACAACGTAATTTTCTCTATCCTGCAATTCCATTTTCCGCAGATTCGTCGCACTGGGTTGCAGACTCATACCGGAAGTTCGGTGAAATAACATTGGAATCTATTGTATGAGAGCCGGCTGGACAGCTTATGAACAAACACTATTTCTGAACGATTGAGACCTTTATAAAATACTCAGTCCAGGAAAATAAAAGCTGTCATATCACACATTGTTTTCTGCTGTGTTGCTTTTCGATGTGTACACTGTATAATTTTATAGAGGTATCTAAAGAGCACAAAGTACGTTTCTGAACGGCCGAAGTACTGTCCACCATTTCCTGTCTGGCAACCAAATCTCGCGATACCTCCGACACAGAAACGATACCTGCCGCACATCGAAAAGCAAGTGATTAGAAAACAACCTGTTATATGTCTTCTTTTATATTCCTGAACCGATTATATGACAAATGTCGCAATCGTTCAGAAATAATGTTTGTTCATGAGGTGGTCCAGCCGGCTCCATCCACTGCCATGAATTTGAATCGAACTTCCGGTGCGAGTTTGCCACCCATGAGCGTCATGGCGTCATTGCGCATCCCTGGATTCCTTTCAAGAGATTCCTTGGTCTAACAGTGTGTGTGTTCTGTCAGGTGGGGGACGGGAACCCCCTGCGGCGGTGGCGGGCCTGCGTGGAGGTGCCGGCGTCGCCCAGCGACGTGCTGCACCGGCTCCTGAAGGAGCGCCCCCTGTGGCAGACCGACGTCCTGCAGGACAAGGTTCTGGAGGCGCTGGACAGACAGACGGACGTGTACCAGTACTCGTGCCGCGGCATGGCGCCACAGCCCACCACGGACTATGTGGTACTGAGGTCAGTGGTGGAGATATATACTGTATGTGTGTGTGTGACACACCATGGGGTGTTGTAGGGGCAGTTCTTAACTCATTCAGTGCTAAGTAAATAAATACATAATTGCCAATAGTGCCAGCCATTTTTCATTTCTCTTACCTTTTCAAGTAGTCACAGAATATTTATATCCAGTACGATCGATTCGTCAAAAGCTGTCAAACACGGAGGACAAATAAATGTCACCGCGACCCCTCCCCCGCGTGTTATGGGCCGTTGAAAATGGTATGTCTCGTCATAAATGCAGGGAAAAAAAGGAACTCAAGATACAGCCGATTCCCCAAATACGCTAACCAGGAAGCGAATGGAGCAGTAAATCTTGTGATAACGTGATCTCCTAGATCTCTCTGTGACTGAGCCTGAAATGGTGGCTCAAAGGTTGCGGGAACAGCGCCATCTGGTAAACACTGAAAACACGGTTTGGACGTGTACAAGTCTTTGGCACTCTGGGCTTTGAAAAAATGGATGTGTACATACACGTCAATAGCACTGAATGAGTTAAGTTGAAAACTGAACCTTGAACCTTAAAACAATCTATTACTCTGACTCACCTCTTGTTGTGTTTGTTGGTCCATGTGTTCAGGTCATGGCGTACGGACCTGGGGAAGGGCTCCTGTGCGCTGGTGTGTGTGTCTGTGGAACACGAGGACAGCCCTCGCATGGGGACCGTGAGGGGAGTGGTCCTGGAGTCACAGTACCTTCTAGAACTCGTTGGTTCTGGGAAGACCAGGCTGACGCACATCTGCCGGGTTGACCTCAGGTTGGTATGCATTGCATGTGGTTCATCTTGACACAGGGAGAATGTGAAGAGCCTTTGTATGACGGGGTGTGTTAGCGGTGGAAAGTTTCATAATGATAATTAGTAGAGGCCCTAGGAGGGGTCCACAAGCGACTGCTTTTTTTTCTAGTTTGGATTTTTGGCATCCATAGGACCTCTAATATAGAGATTTTGATGATCGCAAGAAAAAAAGTGGTCCAAAGTGTGTTTTTTTCAATGTTTTATTACCCCTATGAGACCTGCGGGATTGCTGGCTGGAACACCGGCGAGACTGTCTTTCGGAGACTGTGGCACGCTCAAATTTAGACCTAGCCCAAAGATAGAGACAGCTTTTGATTCTAGACAACCTCAGTGAAGCCGTGTCACGGCCAAGCTAAGATAACACAAAACTACTGGTGTATTAATCGACTATCTAGGTTTTGTGAAACTGGAGACATTTCTGTTGTTTGTTGTTGTTTTTACGTTCTTTTTTATGTTCACTCTGAGGAATGTAGGCATTTCCTTCCAAAATGGAGGCGGGGGAAAGGAGCGTGGTTCTAAAAAAGCCTAGTAAGGGGTTTAGCTTGCTGCAAGCTGGTATAAATTTTGACTGTGTCATGTTTTTCTCGTTTCCACAGGGGCAGGTCTCCAGAGTGGTACAACAAGGCGTTCGGTCACTTGTGTGTTAACGAGGCCCAGATGATGCGCTCGTCCTTTCTCCCTCCAGACCTGACCAACACAGAGACCAAGAACTGACCCCCCCCGACCCCCCACAGAACAGAGCTTTATGTCGGAGGGGTAGGGTAGGGTGGGGTGGGGTGGGGAGGAGTACATCTTCGGCCTTTAGGATGGAGAACCAAGGATCTACCGACCAGGATATGGGCTTAGAACTGGGACCAGTGGATTTGTGTACTCTGCTATATCCCTCTCTACTGTTATATATCGTCTCTGTCGGGTGGAATCCTCTTATGTGCAAAACTTTTACTTCTGTAATTTATGGAAAAACACCAAAAGTTAGAATATGGAGATAAGAGGTTTCTTGTCCCGACAGCAATGATATACCGTGCTGACCTGATTTCCCAGTTCAACCCACACAAGATGGGAAGAGCCTTTCGTCATAAGAATGGTAATTCTTATAATATATACAGTAACTGTGCGGGGGAAGGAAGGTCATGACACCGTGTGAGTTGACGTGCCATAATCTAGAATTAGAATTAGATAGCGGGCCGTCTCACAAACTGTACAGCATGCTTATTATAAGCATCCATCATTTCCAGTGCCATCATGTCTTATCTGAGAGATTAGGGCACATTAAATACCACGACGCGTTTCACATCAAACTGCATTAACTGTCCCTATTTAAACCTCGCAGAGAGCCGGCTTCAGCAGATGGATGGAGCTATTCTTAAAATTGCCACTTAACGTTTTGCCAATGATGACGAGGCTGAGAGCTATTGTGCGGATCAGGGGGCTATTTATCTATTTTCTTCTTCCATTTCCTGCAATGTGTTTACCAGCGATTTTATTCTCTGGGCGGCCTCCCAGATCTTTTGTAGCGCTGTGCGCGTCGTAAAAAAAGGGCCATGATTAGCTATTGCTTTTCTGGTAAATTAATTTACATATCAATAACAGTGCATCATAGAAACCTCATCGTCCATTTACTCTTAAGTGCATTTGAGGATATTTTGAGAAGTCAGAATGCAAGCGAGAGGATCACAGAGCCCTTCTTGACTCAAAAATTTGATTTTAACCCATTGAGACCTGAAGCCGATTCTACATATCTCCTAAATCTCAACAGTTTTCTGAAAAACGTATGTTTCTACATCAGCGGTGCTCAAACTTTTTCATGTCAAGGACCCCCAAAATGATATGTATTTGGCCGCGGACCCCCATCAAAATATTTTGTTCCAGGGACCCCCAGAAACAAAGATTTGAGTTAAAAATGTTCGCTTTAGAAATATATATATTTCAAAGATTTCCACACATTTTCACGATTTTTCAAAAATAGCAGATCTACAAACTCATAGCGCGGCACTCGGTGCCGCGCTATGAGCTTGTATATCTGCTATTTTTGAATAGCCCAAAGTGCAAAATAATGCTTTTTAGCTCAAATCTAAAAATGACACAGTTCCAGGTCTTAATGGGTTAATCTACTTGGTGCTCACGAGTTTGAGATAGAAACACAGAACTGAAAAGCACCATCATAGGACGGTGGATTCAGATGGTTTTCTATCACAGACTATAACTCATACAGGAACGGTCAGTGACCTCGTATCGTGGAGTGAAAGATGGGCATGACCCACTAGAGTTGTTTTGTGCGTGCCAAATGTATTTTATCTGTCATTTAGAGGAATCTAAATGTGACTCCATGTCTTTAAAGCTGTTATTTAAATTACAATCGATGGACGGTCTTATCTGGTTATGGCTTATCTGGTTAAAATATAACTTACCATAACTGGACCTAATAAGAACTGATTCGTTGTCAGCAGATTTATTTTATGTTATATTACATCATTATATGTTATTAGATTTGCAATCTAAACCCATGCAGCAATATATATATATATATATATATATATATATATATATATATATATATATATATATATATATATATATATATATATATATATATATATGCAGGTTTTCAAAATATACAAAACAATTATTTTGGAACCTGGAAATACATTTTCACAAATATATTTTAATACTCAAAATATATTTTTCTTCCACATTATGTGTCCAAAATATATGTTTGTATATTTTGAAAAGTTGCTTTATATAGAGCCCCATAGCCCACCGAACTGGGGTTCTCGGGCACTACAGCAATCAAATATGATGATGACATCAATCATATCTCGTCTATATTCATCTATATCTTGCCTTTTCCTATTTTGTGGAAGCTCTTATAGCTGGCCGTGTGTCTGTGTAATAGTGCACTTATGTTGTCATTGAGCGCCCATGTTGGATTATTAAGGTACGTCATCGCAATCTCAGGAAAAACAAAAGGGGTCTCTTCTACACTACTGTGACCCATGGTGGCATGGTGGCATCGTAGCATGGCACGCACGTCCACTGTCAATACCGCGCTACAGTAAAAAAAACACAAACCGTTCACTCATCAGTAGTGGTGGAAAAAAGTACTCAAATGTTTTACTTAAGCCGCAATGTAAAAAGTACCAGAATTCAATTATGCAGAGTGTCCCATTTCAACTCAAAATGCATCGCGATGCGACGCATTGTGAGTAGGGGTGGGACGATATGGGTATCTCACGATACGATATCTATTGTGATATTAGGCCCTCGATAACGATAATATCACGATATTCGATTTATTGCAATTTATTGCGATATATTGCGAAATCACAATATATTACATGAAATTTCACCAACGATATATCACGATAGTCCTTGTATTCAATTCATAAACACTTATGGCGCGTTTTGAGCTTGTAGATCTGCTACTTTTGCTGGTTTTCAATTTGAATCCTGACGAGTCACAGTTTCCACCCAAGAGAGACGATATGTATGTTGCTGTCTTGATCTGTGTGTGCCACCTGCCATGTGTGCCATGTGCCACCTGCAAAATAGTATTTTTGAACCACTTAAGCCTCCATACTTGGCCCCCCTACTACAGGACCACACTTAAATGTCTTTGCCCAAAAAATTGAGGATGTACAAGCTCACAACGCATTGTGATCTGTTATTTTCGCCTAAGCTTCGCCCCCCAGAATGTGGATGCTATAGGTTTAAAATAAACCAAGAAGTGTGTGAACAGGATTAGTGGAGGACAGAGCAGGATGATGGGTACAGGTCACAGGTCGGCTCCACTAAACGGGGCACAGAGGTGCAGAAGGGACCACGTTAAAGCCCGAACCCCCCCCCCAACCCCCTAACCCAACGACACAGAGGTCTGAAGTCCTGCTTTTTAGACCCCAATGTTTTGAAACATCACTGTTGATTTTAAAACTACTCTGTTGCTTCTTCTGAGTGTGTTAATTATCTTTATTATCTATTGATTGAATTATTGTTATTTTAAAAGTTATTATTATTATCATTCTTATTATTGTACTGTATATGGTATTGTTGTTGCTTTTTGTTTTCTTGCTTTTTTTTTGGCTATCATGTTATACAATGTCTAAGACATGTAACCATTTCACTGCTTCTGGGAAGCATGCTTGAAAGTGTGTGTGTGTGTGTGTGTGTGTGTGTGTGTGTGTGTGTGTGTGTGCGTGCGTGTGCGTGTGTGTGTGCGTTTGTGTGTGTGTGTGTGCGTGCGTGCACGTGAGTGTAAGTATGCATATGTGCATGGATATGTGCCTGCATATGTGCTGTTACAACGTAAAATCCCCAGTGATACCTTAAAGCGGCACTATGTAACTTTTTGTTATGAATAAAATGTAATTTTGTCCAATCTGTATGGCAGAGTATGTTAATGCAATATAACTCATACAATCGGGGTGGTTGTATTTGGTCTGCCTGCTCTTCTTATTGAGACATTTAGATCCTGTGTCTAGGTGAGACATGACCTTTGACACAATCCTGTTTCTGGTTTTGACAGAAACTTTGACCTGAAGGTCAAGATTCAATTTATCCCCTGAGCAAGCAAGCAGAAAGGCTCTATTAGCTCAATGGTATAAATGTCAGCACTTTCGCAGGAAACCCGGTTCAAATCCGGGGTGGAAGAGGAAAGTTACATAGTGCATCTTTAACCCAGAGTGTATGTGGGTTTAAATGACCACTGAGGACTTTACGCCGTAGGCTACACACCAGCCTGAGTTGTAAATAAACATGACGCTCTCTGAACCAACAGATGGAACATTATTATTATTGTCGCTTAATTATCAGGACCTTCCTATCATATTGATACGCCCAAATGTGAACTTTACACACTCTAAAGAAAGACAATAATAGCTCAACTAAAGCTTTGTGCTACCGTGGTTACCGGCCACGGAGGTGACTTAGTTTGTTTGTTTTCCCCCCCAGGTGTAAACAGTGTTGCTATGTTGTTGCTATGATACTGTATCTCTCTTTCTCGGCTTTCTTTTCTGTGTGTGCGTGTGCGTGTGCGTGTGTGTGTGTGCGTGTGCGTGTGTGTGTGTGTGAGAGAGAGAGAGAACGAGTGAGAGAAAGAGGAAGAGGAAATGACTGAGATCAAGGCATCATTTATGCTTTGTGGTACGACAGCGTTGGATGGCAAAGTATAAATCTTTGCTTAAGATTGAACCTCTCTGTGTTGATAGAAAGTGTGTGTGTGTGTGTGTGTGTGTGTGTGTGTGTGTGTGTGTGAGAGAGAGAGAGAGAGAGATGTGAGTCTGACTTGAGCCCAGGTGTATATAGGGTGTAATGGTGGCTCCAAACCAGTAGAGGTCAGGTGTCTCTGATCAGATGACAGACCGAGTCCATCCTTTATAAAAAATGAGAATAAAAACTCAATACTGTAACTGTCTCCCGTTTTATTTTATTTTTGTATTCATTTATCTGTCTCTGATATTAATATTAGTTTGGCTCTAACTATGTGGGTGTAAAGAATATTTCCATTATCTGAAATATATTTTAAAATATATGTTTAGTGAAAATGAGAAACATGTGGGCTATGGTCTGAAAGGAATCATGGTAGGAACAGAAGTAGATGAAACTGTAAAATGGTGTTGAATTTTAAATCTTAGTAGGCCTATTCAAATGAATCTCACTATGAGGTGGTGACTTGTGGAGGAATATTATGCATAGTCCATCAAATAAACACTATAATCTTTTATTGGGACTATAAAACTAAGTCATGGTCTGTGACTTTCAATACATAAATAAATACAGATTTATTTAAAATAAAAGAGGGGCATTACATATGGGCATACTGTATACTTGCTCAGTGAGATGTTATATCCTTCTCCATCCACTAGGTGTCACTCCAGTCCTCAGGGCTGAACGCCACACAGGTGAGTGTATTGTTAAATCAAATTAATTGAGAGTGAGACACTCATCAAGGCATGGAATGAATGAAAGTTTCTTCTCCATGTGTCCTTTGTGGCGATTGGCGAATGTGTGTGCCAGAAACCACCAGAACGGATCAATATTCAATCACATTTACCTACTTAGTGTGTGTTTACACAAGGAGTCAGGAAGAGGACGCTGTTATGAGAGACTTTGGACGGCTCACCTCCATGTCAACCAAATTGTCACTTATGCAGTGGTGACAACAACAAACTAAGGAGACTGCCCATACACCAAGCCCATTTAAACTGTCAGCCTCGGCCATTACTATAGACTCTATGCACACAGCAGCCATGTCAGAAATATCAGAGAGTGGGCTCAACTGGGGAGATCTCGAAAGAACCGCTAAAAACTGAGTGAAATGGAAGACATTTTGTCAACGGCCTATGCACCCCGGAGGAGCAAAGGGCTTAAGTAAGTCACATAGCAGCCATATTGAAAAGAAATTGGGCCTCCTCCTTAACATGTGTAGCACTGGCCCTTTAAGGAAAGTGCATAAAGAGGGGTGGCCAGGTTTGTGGCCTCCTGTTTAGCCAGAAGCCTGGCTTGAGTGTTTGTGAGAGAGACCTGGAGGCATGAGGGGTACAGACTAATTATCGGTAAGACAATCTGAAACAAATGATAAGGTTTTTATAGCTCATTGTAACAATAGTATATATATGAGTTTAGATAGGCTGACAATATTAGGCCTGTTGTTAATTATACTAATATTTATCTGTATTTCCAGAAGCCTCCAGGTCCTTTGAGCAGCAGTACCCTGTGGCTGTGCAGGCCTATCAATAGGAGCCATGGGCATATATTGACTCATTGGGTAGGTTTGTTATTTTGCTGTATTTTGTCATCTTGCTATAGGGGCCTAATGTCTGGGATGAATTGTTGGAGGGTTGGTCTAATGCTTTATTATTTGATTTTTTGTAGGAGCTGAACTAACCATCACTGTTTTTCCCACCGTGCCATATGTACTATTTAGACTGGGTTTTTGCTATTGGACTGTGTGCAATAGGGTTGACTGAGGACAGAGCTATACTGGGCCATTAAGTAGCATTGCATGATTTTGATTTTGGTTTTGCGTATTTGTAGTTTGATTTGCTTATTTACTTTATTTGCTTTTGGTTTTGCATTATTTGGATTTGATTTGTTTAATTTCTGTAGATTTAGTTTAGTAGGCCCCGAAGCCCTTACCCTTATTGTCCCTTTGCCTCTTGAGTTTAGTCCCTTGCAGAACTCCCAGCAATACTAACCGCTTTCTTCCTTTTTGTATTTTAACCTGACCATTTTTTATACCAACTGTTTGAATAAACTTGATACATTTGATACATCAGCCTCTGGTTCTGTTCATTCTGAACCCGTACCTTTCTGGGGATCCTTACCTTGTTCAGTCTTATATATCTATATATACAGTATATGGTTAATGTGTTTAAAGGATCCCTCACTCCTATATGTGTGGGTGGCGTAGTCATTGCTTTATATCGCCCTGCTACACATGTGTTGCCAATGATACTATTAAGGCTCTGTTCCATTTAGTTTAGCACAGTGGTTCTGAAACATTTTAATTTCCCCCATAACTCTGAGAATGTACAAATGGAACCAAATGGACCCGTTGTACGCTCTCAGAGTTAAACACCTGTAACCCATTTGGGACCCTCCCAAGGAACCATGAGGGTACCTGGACCACACTTTGAGACTCACTGGTGTAGCAGAGTGTTTCCAGTGAGCCAACATGACGCATGCACAATATCAGTACTCTGACTATGTGTGACATGCAGCCTTCATTAGTATCATTGGTAACACCTGAGGCCCCATTTCCTAAAATATGGAGATAAGAGGTTTCTGCCAGACAGCCACGATTTGTGACGTCTCCTGAGAGTGTCCACTGTCCTCCCTCTTGGCAATTTGAACATACAACAGTCTTTACTCTTTGGACCCATCTGGGCCCTGCATGCCCTCAGGCAACGACTTTGTTTGATCCTTGGTTCACATAATTAACTAATTTCCTTTCCACCAAAGTTTGATAGAGGAAAGCTAAATTTACTGCGAGGGAAAGCATGTGATAATTAACCAAAAGGTTAACTTAGAATAACTTAGCACAAAAATGGACACAGAAATTATTCACCAGAGAACCAGTGTGTGAACCACTGCCTGATAAAACTTCCCCGTATAGTGAGCCAGAGCGAGTTCACGCAAAATGCACAGCACAGATAAGCATCTACCGAGCTACGTACGGAAGATGGTTCCACTAGTAGCCAGTGGTGGAAGAAGTACTCAGATATTTTACTTATAAGTAAAAGTAGTAATAACACAATATAAAAATACTCTGTTACAAGTAAAAGGCCTGTGTTCAAAATGTTACTTGAGTAAAAGTACAAGAGTATTGGCATCAAAATATACTTAAAGTACCAAAAGTAAAAGTACTAAAATGTTTGAAAATAGCAGAGCGTTGTGAGCTTGTTTCTCATTATCTTCATTCAGGGCCCTTGGTTGAGAGACAGACACCTCAAACGCATGCCTGTCCACATCGTCGCAGACGGTCTGTTTCCAAGGGTGTTGTCTGTCTTTCATGATCCTTTTTGCTTGCCTCCAGCACCTGCTGTCATAGATATCCAACAGGTGCAGGAATTGGGCACCCTTGACACACTCAGCTGAATGCAGGGGTGTCATTTGGTGCCTTTTATGCATATCTGATTTTAGATTGCCACTGAGTGCATCTCAATCCATGCCCATCCATCTACATGTGGCCTACTGTGCATATACAATGTTATAGACATGTTTTTGTCTGCAACCACACTGTCAACAACTTTCAACCTGACGTCCCTGATTGGCTTGTCATTTATAGGCAAACATTTTGAAAAAAGTTCTTTTTTTTTCTTTCTACAAGCTCAAGCCACCCTCTAGTTTCTGCCTCTGGCAGAACGCACCACCTTCTGAAGAACTGGCAGATCCCGGGCATGGCTATTTCCATGCCTAATATGCCCACAGATATTCCTAGTGCTTTGTATAATTCAGCTTTGAATCCCCAAATTGGAAATGAAAAGAAATTCAGAACAGAAAGATACAATACAAAAGGCACAAAAAAAACTAAACAAAGACAGGCTCTTAACATTTTTTTTTAATGAAAATGAAAAAGCGACAACAAAGCAAGCAATAATGTCAGTCTAGCCTAACAGTTTTATTCTTACCTATATGGTATAATATATACAAATGCAGTGTACCTAAATGCCCCCCCCCCTTGCCCTCCACCACATCCACCAAATGCCCACGTACACTTTAAGAATCCTTCATGTCTTATTCCTACTGTATTTATCTAGTCTCTGAATATTCAACCCATGGCTGCCCAATTTTCCAAAATAGTTGAGGGGTACCTCTTGGCTTTATTTAAAAAATGCATGATTTCAGTTTTTCTTTTCATTTATAATTTAGTATAAGTCTCCGTTTCCTACACCAGCTACTCGACACATGTTAACATCCTTTGTAGGACGGCTTCTGTTTCTGCCATCAAAATGAATATCATTGTCATACAATAGCATGCTGATGTGTTCCTTTCCACATTTGACTCCACAGTCCAGCTGTTTGTTTTGATTGGCTACAGTAGGTCATTAAAGTTGCAGCGATTGATATCTTGTTTAGTTAAAAATAAGTGTTAAATAGCTCTATATTATGATATTCTAATAATTGCTATAGAGTGCTTGTTCATTAACATCTCCCTGTCTCTCCAGCTCGTTAGTAAACCTAAAATACATTTTACAATGTTATCCAGTCAGGAGAGAGAACATCATACAGTATAAAGGATAAACAAGTACATTTTGAAGTGATGACACAAAGAAATAAGCAGACACAGTTAGAACTGGAACAATATGAATATTAAACTGATTGGCTGAAATTAGCAATCCACCTGAAACTGTATTTTCTGTTTATTAAAGACAATATAGAGGTTTAACTTTTTAACAAAAAACTAAACAAAATGTTTTGTTTTAACCCGACAATATCGCTTTGACTATCTCTTAATACTGAGAACAGTGTATAGCCCTGCCTATAACTCCTGGTGGTGTGGTATTTATAACTGTAACAAATACAGCGGGGTGCATCCTCTCCAGTCTCCTCCATTTACAGTTTAATTCATAACATTTACCCCGTGCACCTGCGCGCTCCGTCTGTGACGAAGAACGGAATGCGGGGGAAGGGGAAGGGCTTTGACTGTGGCTGTGTGTGACCCATGAACTTGACCACCTGCCAAAGAACCCCTTTCACTGCAGTAATTTCGCTGTAGCTCTGTAGCATTACAAGTTTAAAACTAACTAACGAACACTATTCTACAGTCTAGACCAAATCAGAATGTTTGCAAAGGAGGTGTATTTTTGGGTGGATATGCCCTATCCAGCCAACCTGCAAGCTGAACAAGGAGGCATTGGTATAAATAGAATTAGGCCTAGGGTTTTTTCATTTTGCTTTGAAGTCTCATTTAACCCATTAAGACCTGAGGCCGATTCTAAAAAAATCTTTGTAAATTTGTAAAAACAGTTTTTTGAAAAAAATTAATACAAATATTTTGTTCCAGAGACCCCCAGAAGCAAAGATTTGAGTTACAAATGTTCACTTAAAAAGATGTATATATATATTCAAAGATTTATTTTGCACACATTTTCACGATTTTTCAAAAATAGCAGATATACAAGCTCAGTCGGTGCCGCGCTATGAGCTTGTATATCTGGTATTTTTTTAATAGCCGAAGACATCGAAAGTGACGCAGATGCGTTCCCGGTCTTAATGGATTAAGCACGAAAACACACACACACACACACACACACACACACACACACACAGAGAGAGAGAGTAGCTTAGTGGGTACTGGCTGGTAAAAGGCTGTCTGGTAATCCAAAAGGTCGCTGGTTTGCCCCCCGGGCCGGCCCACCACGTCCATGTGTCAAAGCGTTGCACTTAACACATGACCCCTATACCGCTGTGTGTTGACCTGTGACCCCTAACTGCTGTATTAATAGCATCCACTGCTCCCAATAGTTAATATGGGAAAATGCAGAGGACAAATAATGTCAAGTATGTGAAAATGAACAGTGACAAATACCCACGACAACAACTAAAAAGGACTACACTATTATTACACACAACAAATACACACATACTGTGAGTGATGGAAAGTAACTAAGTACATGTACTCAAGTACTGTACTTACACTACAGTACAGCAGTATTGATACTTGTACTTGAGTAAAAAATATGAGTACTTTTTTCCACCACTGCTTACTGTACACGCATGCACACAGATCGCATCGCTGCTCCGTGCATCCACTTCTGTTGTCATATCATGTAGGTTATAAACATGGCCTAAATAAGGTTAAATGACACAGATTATGTCATGGATAATACTGCCCGAGTACGTCAGCCAGGTCAGCGTTTATCCACCTGGAAGTATGTTTGTTCTTGTGTTGACGTCACGATGACTTTGGTCTATTACACCAGTTGGTTCTCAAACTTTTTCATGTCAAGGACCCCCACAATTATATGCATTTGGCCGCGGACCCCCATCTCAAAATATTTCGTTCCAGGCACCCCCAGAAGCAAAGATTTGAGTTGAACAAAAATATACATATTCAAAGATTTGCACACATTATTCACGACTTTTACAAAAATAGCCAAAGTATACAATATGGTTAAAGTGGTTACCCAGTGGAGGATGCCCCACTGGTTCTCCTCCCTCCATCAGGGCCAATCCCTCCCTAGCAGTCTCTGGATGAGGCTCCTGTGCAGGAAGATGAGGGCAATAACTGTTCCAATTTGTAATTATTGTGTGAGAGAGTTTAGACACGCAGGCTAACAATGTTTTTTTTTTTCTTCTTGGACCCAGTGGACCCAGTGGAGCCGATCCCTCCCAAGCAGTTGCTGGATGCTGGTTCTGCTGTGCAGGAAGGTGAGAGTAATAACTGTTCCAATGTGTAAAAATGTTGTGTTAATGTTATGTTAAATAACATAACCCTAAATTAACTGCCAGAATAAAACATTGTCATCGTAAAACAAATACATTTTGGCCACAATGCCATGCTATATTGACGAGAGATAACAGGCAAACATTGATCAAAATAACAATTCTTTATTAAGTCATGCAGATGTTTAACAATAATTTAACTCTTGAGAGCGTAAAATTAAACCAAATGGACCCGAGTTAAAGATCTATAAGGGTCCATTTGGTTACCAACTCCATCATTTAGTTGGGGACCACCTGGAACCTCCTCAAGGACCACTGGTTTAGACATACAGACTAACAATGTTTTTTTCCTTCTTGTTGAACTCTCTTCAGAGCTCCCCTCCTGCACTAACCCAGCCTTTGTGGCATTAATGGAGAGGACTAGACATCTGGAGATGCTCCTCAAAGCCACACTGTGTTCCCCAGGGAAGCGGGCAGGTCAGGGTAGTGGTTCAGGCCAGGCCCGGGCGCCCAAGAAGAAGATTAGAAAGCAGGAGGACTATGAGGGGGATAATGCGGTGGTGGTTATGGAGGTCAACTTCACCCTGTACACAAAGGAGGTGCTGAAGACGCTGGGGCACCGTGACCTCAACCCCATGTTGGTGCTCACCCCCATCAAACAAGGTGAGACAGTGACAGTCTTCCTGTTCCAAATGCCATTGAATAGATTCTAAAACTAATCGTGGTCACACACATACTGTAGGACCTCTGTCCGTCAAAAAAAACATCCATTGTAAACTTTGTGCGGATAACAAACTCGCTTTCAACATCTATGGCATCTCTCACACACACACACACACACACACACACACACACACACACACACACACACACACACACAGCATGCAGTAAAATCCTGTGTCCAAGTAATAGTCTGTGATGTATGCAGTGGTGGAAAGTAACAGCTATTTTCAAACATTTTAGTACTTTTACTTTTGGTCCTTTAAGTATATTTTAATGCCAATACATTTGTACTTTTACTCAAGCACATTTTTAATACTGGACTTTTACTTGTAACAGAGTATTTTTACATTGCAGTATTGATACTTTTACTTAAGTAAAAGAATTATGAGAAAAAATAATTGTCATATATTTTTTAATAGGTGAAGTGGATGATTGGGCTTCCGTGGCCTCTGACCCCCCCCCAGCCAGACACCCCCGTGGGACCTCTGCTTCCAGCCCAGCGGTAAACTATAGAGGTGAAAGTGATGAATGCCTGAAACAAAACTGCAGGAGTGTTCAATTAGGCTAATACTAAATCTAAAAAAAAATATTTATATTATTTATATATTTATTGACATCAAAACATATGTATAGCAAAGTAAACAGGATGACTCAATAAAGCCCAAAAGCTTACATTATTTCCATTGTGGTGTGTGTGTATATATATATATAGATGTTGTGACATTGGGGAAGGGAAATTCAAAACAGCATTCGTAAAAAATCGTTAAAATCACGACAATTGTTATTCAAAAAGTTCTTTAAGGATGACTTAAAGCTGGTAATACTGCCAATTCACTTGATGTCTGCAAGCAACCCATTTCACAGGACTGCTGCAGAATATAAAAAATATAAAATTTCCCACATTCAGGTTTTCTATGATTGTTAATTGTGCTTAAATCATAATCCATGCTTTGAACTGGAAAATTTGCCAGCTGATGAACGTGTGGTTGCTGTCGGGGAGAAACTTGAAATCTCAATATTTTCCTCTTAAATGAATGCCCTACTTCATCATACTTCAGTGTCACACACAAGTAGCAAAAAAATAATAGCCGATCTACCAACATATCGTGATGGAGGCGTTGGGAGCTTGTAGATCTGCTAGTTTTGGGCTTACAATAAGCAAGGTAAACGCATACAGTACATCAGATGCAGAGACACAGTGTAGAGGCTCAGTAATCTACAATCAGAGGTAAACCAAGAATGTAGCATCAGTCTCAACAATATAATATTTAAAATATATATATGTGGATGCATGTGCTGTAGGCCTATTAGTTATGATGATGATTCTTATTATATTCTGTATGATGGTATTAGTAGGCCGTGCTTATGGGATGTAGCTACAAGACAGGTGTGTAGCTGAGGACCAGAGAACTGCCCTGTCAGCAGTGGTGGAAAAAGTACTCAAATGTTTTACTCAAGTAAAAGTATCAATACTGCAATGCAGACATACTCTGTTACAAGTAAAGGTCCGGTATTCAAAATGTACTTGAGTTAAAGTACAAACGTATTGGCATCAAAAAGTACTTAAAGTACAAAAGGTAAAAGTAATCAATATGCAGAATGTCCTATTTCACAAGTGTTCAAAATGTATACAAATCTTTTGAAAATAGCAGATTTGCAAGCTCACAAGAGACTCTTATTGTGGCGCGTTGTGAGCTTGTAAATTTTCTAATAGCCGAAGTAGATAGGGATAAAGTGGTTAATGCAAGTTTTGTAATAATAATCAAAATCTACAAAGTAACTAGTAACTTAAGTTTTTCAAATAATTGTAGTGGAGTAAAAAGTACAATATTTGCCTGAGATGTAGTGGAAATTAAAAGTACTGAAAATTAGAAAAAGTAAAAATACTTCAAAATTGTACTTAAGTACAGTACTTAAGTAAATGTACATAGTTTCTTTCCACCACTGAAACTATTCAAACAATACAATCATTGACATATTCAAATTCCAAGTAAAATAGACTCACAACAAAAAAAACAATAAAGGACTACTTCCTCCAGCAGCGGAGGGACTCCAGGCGGAGTAATACACGTCACACTATGAGCTCTATAGGTCTGAGGACCAGAGAACTGCCCTGTCAGAATGGCGCCACATTTCAAAGTATCTGCTCCTGGCTGTCATTTGTGTGAACTTAACTCAACTCAACTTGAGAGACCAGTGAGTGAATGACAGGAGAACCAGGGATTTTCAGCTGAAGAAAGAGGTGGGTTTTATTTGAAGTTTTCCTTCAGTAACTTAACGTAGTAGGCAGCCAGTAATATTGTTTTTTTATTTGATACTATTTAAGGTTTTTCACTGGACAGACACCGCTGAACAGGTGATGAGTCAGCTGTTCCTCGTTTGCTTAATTAGGAACATTCGTCTATTCACGTATTGATGGAGGATAAGATAACAATAATGCTCTAAACTCGGTTCATGACCACTCTGTCAACGTGTGTGTGTGTGTGTGTGTGTGTGTGTGTGTGTGTGTGTGTGTGTGTGTGTGTGTGTGTGTGTGTGTGTGTGTGTGTCTCGTGGTTGCGTCTGCAGTGACGAGGCAACACGCTGAAGTAACTAAGTACACTTACTCAAGCATAGGCGGCGGGTAATGAAGGCTAGGGTAGGCTAAGCCTTCCCAAATGTTATCCTGGAATTTTTTTGAAATTGAGCAAATTATATATAATAAATGTGCGCAGCATTATATATTGTGTGTGCTGTCGCTGCAGCCCCCTGGTGACAATCACGCCTACCCGCCGATCAAAGGAGCACCCTCTCCGCCCCCTCCCTTCAGCAGAAAATAACGTGCATTACTGCGTTCACATCAGCGCAGGCTGCGCAGCACTGCTTGTCACCCTATAACCGAAATAAATAACCAAAAAAGTAACTTTATCCACGGGAAACCCGAAAAAAATCGCGCGCGCGCTTCGCGCGCGCGGGGGGGGGGGGGGGGACACATGCACGCGCGCTGCGCGCGCGTACATATGTCCCGTACTAGCCTTCCCAAATGTCGGACTCACCCGCCGCCTATGTACTCAAGTATTGTAGCCTACTTAAGTACTGTAGCCTACCATTTTGACGTATTTTTTTACTTTACTGGAGTATTTCCAATTTTCAGTAGCCTACTTTTACTTCCACTCCACTACATCTCAGAGGCAACTATTGTACTTTTACTCCACTACAATTATTTGAAAATGTACTAGTTACATTGTATATTTTGATTATTATTACAAAACACACGGCCACTTCAGCCCTATATACAATTTCAGTCATTTGAAAATGGCAGATCTTCAAGCTCACAATGCGTCACCATGCACACAAGATTTTTTATACATTTTACACATTTGAAAAGTTATGAAATGGGACATTCTGTGTAATGAGTATGAGGTGAAACAAGTACTTTCTACTTTTGGTACTTTCAAGTACATTTTGATACCAATACTTTTGTACTTTTACTCTTACTCTTGTCCATTTTGAATTCCGGAATTTTACTTGTAACAGAGTAGTTCTACATTGCAGTTTTGATACTTTTACTGAAGTAAAACAAGTGAGTACTTTTTCCACCACTGAGTCTTTGTGACCCACACAGAATGTAGTCACACATTTGTTTGTTTATTTTATTATGTGATATAAAACCGGTTTTGGGAGTTTGCAAATCAATATATGAACATTATGCCTTTAAGTACATCTTCCAAGGGTTTAATTAGCACACCTTTGCTAAATCTGGTATGAGTGAATTGAGTGCAGGACACAGCTGTTGGCTGGGCTTCTGCTCCTAATTTAGATCTTAATAAGAGCTCTCTTTAATGTGTTTTGGTGTATTATGTGTGTGTTTTATAAGATGTTTTATTGTGTTTATGGTTATTGCTACAGTAAATTAAGCTCAGTTAAGGTCAGTATGTTTCCAGTACAACTTAAAGCTTCCATGCTAAAACTAGTACAGTAACAATATGAATTGGCTATAATATAATTGCTTAAAAGGACTATCATTAATAAGTTGCATTGTGTTAAAGGTTAATATTCCTGAGGAATAAGACTGCATTGATGAAGGTCTTGTTTGGTACTATGCTGTATGTTTTTTCCTGATGCGAGGAAGTGTTCAGTTTATTTAGCACATTGTAATAAAAAAATATAAACAACACATATCAAAGAAAACACGTTTCTGTGCGAGGAAAGGAAGAAAATCCTTTCCTTAATGGAAGAGGTCATTACATAACTTAGATTAAAAGTGCAATAAGAACAATACAAAATAATACATGTTTACAAGGTGAGCAGCAGTGCAATAAATAAATAAAAACACAAAAACTGCACAAAAGAAGAAAAAGAAAAAAAAATCAGAAGTAAATCATATGGACTATACAGTGAGAAATAAATCAGATATTGTTTTAGATGTTTCTTAAATATTGGCAAGGATAGTGATGCCTTCAGTGATGCATCTAGAGAGTTCCACAACTGAGAGCCAGGGCCTCTAAATTAAAGTGTAACTTAATTAATTGGTCTAGAAGTATACAGAGTCAAACATACAGTATTGTCCTGGTAATGGTCACTCCATTAGTTGTGCGGTATGGTTTACGTGTTTGCTTTAAAGAAAACAAAGATGCAGAATAAATGTTACATTAATTTAATTGAGAATGTATGTCAATACATTCATATGAGAGCGACGTCAGTCTGATAACAACAAAATGTTCTGTCTGTGATCATTTCTCCTGTAAAACAGGACGTTATTATCTGCCTACCATCTGGGACCTGCAACATCTGCAGCAGAGGTGCCATACGACTGACCATGCTTGATCAGGGGATTGGCAGGTAGCAGTGGCTGTCAGCGGACCCTACGGTGCTTCACTCATAGTAGGTGATGAAGGAATTCTTTGATTTATTACAGCTTCTGATACTGATATGTAATGACCGGCAGTGGGTTGAAGTTTAGAAGGAAGCGTCATGACAACAGCTTTATGTGGAAACAGTTTTAATTGCAGTCAAATATATGTTCTTCTATCCAAAGCTCAGGTCTTACATTTTATAATTTAAAATGTAGGCATTTAGCAGACACTCCAGAGCGATTTGCAGTAAGTCTTGTGATTTCGGGTCCCTAGAAGAGTCTCCATATATTAGGGTGGTGGTGAGTGAAGGTTTCTGTTGACCCACTGAGCCATAGTCGGCTATTAGACCTCCGTCTAAAACCGGGTTATAATTGGTCTAACAGTGAACGTTTTTTAGCGGTCTAGGCTTAGCCTAGACGTTGATTAGATGTTTTTTAAGCGTCTGTATAGACGTCTACTGTATATTATAGACGTCATTTCAATGGCTATGATATAGACGGTCTGTAAATAGACGCTCAAAAAAACAGCTAATCAACGTCTAGCCTAGACTGCTAAAAAACTTTCACTGTTAGACCAATTATAACCCCGTTTTAGCCTAGCCCTTAGACGTATTTTAGACGTCTAAAATAGCCCGAAAAATGCTCAGTGGGGAGTCGCACGCGTGGAGAACCAGTTGACACCAGGCAGGCAGTATCACACGACAAGCTCTGAAGTTTAATACACACATAGAGAATATATACAGTATTGTACAGTGGACACATGACGTGACCAGAAGATATGGAACAAGGACAAGAACAGAATGGATAGGAATAGAACATACATCTTGTATCATTGTGCTTGATGGTCATTGTATCACAGATATCAATATGCTTACATATGTGTGCTGGGGCAAGCAGGTGAAGTCATAAATCATGACAGTAAGTAAGGTAAACACAAGGTAATACATCAAATGCATAGAGACAGTGTAATGCCTTAGTAATCTAGGATCATAGTTAAACCAAGAACCTAGCATCAGTGTAAACATTATAACATCGATAAAGAATATGTACATTGAAACTATACAAACTATAGGATTATGCAATATGGTCAACAAAGGAACCTGGCAACTGTCTAAATCGTTGGTTCTCAAAGTGGGGTTTGGGGACCCCCAAGGGTCATTGGGGGGGGTTCCAGGGGGTCCCCAGTAAAATGTGTTAATATAGCATCACAATCATTTTAACCACTTTAACCTTTTATACTTTGGCTATTCAAAAATAGCAGCTATACAAGCTCATAGCGCGGCGGTGCCGCGCTATGAGCTTGTAGATCTGCTATTTTTGAAAAATCGTGAAAATGTGTGCAAATCTTTGAATATATATATTTTTAAAGCGAACATTTGTAACTCAAATATTTGCTTCTGGGGGGGGGTCCCTGGAAAACAAAATATTTTGAGATGGGAGTCCGCGACCAAATACATATCATTTTGGGGGTCCTTGGCATGAAAAAGTTTGAGAACCACTGGTCTACTGTAAATAACATGCCATCTAAATGACATTTTAACCTTAACCTCTTGAGCAACAGTGGGGGTAAATAAAACACAGCAACATACATCACAATAAAGCACATCTCAACTCTATGACACATGCATGGGCAATAACACAACAATAAACAATAAATGTCACAGTGTGTGAGCGCCTCCTCGGTGGCTTCAGTAGGGAGATGGTTCTATAGGAGGCACATGGAGCGCATTAAGATTCATGAGCTAATCAAAGTTGTGGCATCTCTGCAAAGGTGACCCCTGTGTGGAACACTTTAAGGGTGACCTCTGCTGGGGAAAATAGGGAGTGCAATAATATGGCCAGCTATTACTGTGTCTGACAAAGCAGCATCGCACCAACGTCATTAAAGGGTTAATATCACATACATTTTAGATTAGATTAGTAGATTTTATTTGGTCTGTAAGGCAGTTATATACATACACTGTTCTTTTCACTCTCTTTTTTTTTCCCATCAATAATAATTACAATAATAGTAGTAATAAATAATAAATAATAATGATGGTGATACACAGACCAAAAGGTGTAGGCTGAAGCTTATTTTGCCTACCCTTTGCACATGTTAATAAACATCATGCTAAAAGGAGATACTAGCATGCTGGAGTAATACAAACACAAAACAACCAAAACAAAACAAAGATCAAAACATACAAGATGTTTTGACAGAAACGAGTACAAAAAAATAAATAATCAAGGTACAATCACTTGAATTTGCAAACAATAAGGAAGAGAAGAAAGCAATGAAAGGTGCAAGAAGTTTTTTTCTTTTTTTTGAGTCACCCGATGTTGTCTTTTTTATAGGACACGTATATATATATATATATATATATATACACTGGCATTAATCTCCTCTTGGAAAAGGAGGAGCTTATGGTTAAGAACATAATGGGAAACTGACCTAGACCATTGGTTCTCAAAGTGGGGTCCGGGGACCCCCAGGGGTCCTTAGGGGTGGGGGGGGGGGTCCAAGGGGTCCCCAGCAAAAGTAGTATAGCTTCACAATCATTTTAACCACTTTAACCTTTTATACTTTGGCTATTAAAAAAAAACAGATCTACAAGCTCATAGTGCAGCACAGAGTGCCTCACTATGAGCTTGTAGATCTGCTATTTTTCAAATGTCTTTAACATTAGTGAATATTTTTAACACAAATCTTTGCTTCTGGGGGTCCCTGGCACAAGATGGGGCAAATAATTATCAATTTGGGGGTCCTTGACGTGAAAAAGTTTGAGAACCACTTATTTCACCCCAGAGAGAATGCATAGGATAGACCACACCCCATCTCAATACTGCCCAAGGTGTAGAGTTGTAGGTTGGCTCCCTGGTCCACATAATGTTCTGGTCTTGCTCACAAGGGTCTGGATACTGGAGGGGGGGTTCTGGGGGCACCATCCATCCAGGATAATACAAACAACTGTTCCACATGAACCTATAGGCTTATTCTCCTAGGAGGAGATACATCATTGTTGCCAGGCTGCACAACAAAATATAATAAGACTTGTAAAAATAGCCTTAGCAACAGCCAATACGTGTATGATGAGCCCTTGGGTGGAAGGACGAACTCCCACCGCCAACCTCTTTGTGGTTTAGGGCAGGGGTCTTCAACGTTTTCAGGCCAAGGACCCCTTGGCTGACAAAGAGATGAAGCAGGGACCCCCACTACATATTGTATACAATTGTGTTGCAGATTAAAAACTTTCATAGACTTTGACAGCACAATCATCAGTGTATGCTGGATTAATGTGTATTTTCCGACATTTACCTACTTGAACCGTCAATACTTGGTCTGCACTTTTTTCCCCCTCTACACCAAACCTCTTTGCAAAAAAATAGGCGATCTACAAGCTCACAACGCCTCGCAGTGCGAGGCGTTGTGAGCTTGTAGATCGCCTATTTTTGAATAGGGATGCTAGGGTGCAAGTGGTTAATGTAAAAAAAAGATCCTATCACACAAAGACACTAAAACTTTAGCAACTCTGAGGACCCCTTAGGGGTCCCGGACCCCCTGTTGAAGACCCATGGTTTAGGGAACTATAACCTCTTGTATTCCCAGGGAAAGAATAATCCTCAAACAGAAGTCTGAGGATTTTGAGGGAATCTGGCGTAAACTAATTGACTTAACTGAGGCAAATGATGTGGAGGACTGAGATGTTATCTTGGACAGGTGTTCTAGCGTATTGGTTCTTAAAGTGGGGTCTGGGGACCCCAAGGGTCCTTGAGGAAGTTCCAGGGGGTCCCCAGCTAAATGATAGATAGTTAATAGGAACCAAATGATAGTTATTGAGAACCAATGCCCTAGGTCTATTCTGTACTGTAGCACTTTGAGATTTGTTTCAAATTGAAAGTGCAATATATATATTTTTTTAATTATTTTTATTTGGATCCATTTGGTAGACTCACTCTCAGAGTTATGGGGGTCCGTGGATAAAAAGGCTACATTCAAAGCCATTCTGCATGTTGGTAGCAGGAATGGAGGAGAGAGCATTTGTGGTGCTTATTATATAGAGCTTTTTTTATAGTCCATAAATATTCTAAAATGGTTCCGAGTTGATTTGTCCTTTTGCAGTGTTGTTTGTGAATACCAGCAGCTGACTGGACCCCAGTGGTTCCTATAGCAACACTGTTCCACTAACAAGGTCAATAGAGAGTAGAGAGAGGCAATCTTTCTGACAGATGTGCGTTCTGAAATTGCACAAACAACACATGCAGTTGTTACTGTTACTGTCCAATTGACCCAGCACTTTCCCCCCCCCCACTTTGTTCCCTATACTTACAGTAGCCTACCACTGACTTTAGAAAGCATTTCTTATCTCTTAGCCTTGCCCATTCAATCCGGGAAAGCCTCTGTGTCATTTTAAGATGTCTTTGACTATTGAAAAAATAGCAGATCTACAAGCTCAAGCTATTTTTTTAAAAATCGTGAAAGTTTTTGCAAATCTTTGAATATATGTATTTTTTTGCTCCAACTTTTTCATGTCAAGGACCCCCAAAATGATATGGCTGCAGACCCCCATCTCAAAATATTTTGTTCCAGGGACCCCCCAGAAGCAAAGATTGGTTTTATATATAGATTCGCTTTAAAAAAAAAAATATATATATATATATATATATATATATTCAAATATTAAAAAATAATAATAATAATAATTAAACATAGCAGATCTACAAGCTCATAGCGTGGCACTCGGTGCCGTGCTATGAGCTTGTAGATCTGCTATTTTTGAATAGCCAAAGAAATCATCTTAAAATGACACAGATTGAATGGGTTAAGTTAGAATGGACTCGGTCGGTGTACAATGGATTCAGGTCATGTTTACTATGAGGGACTGTTGACCGTTGACCTTTCAAGTTGCTGCACTGCAACATGTACTGTATGTAACACACATTATCTCAAAAAGAGGAGGCGGAAGAGAGAGGATGGGGGGGCGGGGGGTTGGCTGGGGGGTTGCAGGGGAACCATGTATCTCAATGGAGACTGGCTAATCCATACCGCTAGTGCTGCTAGGAGACCCTGATAAGGTTATTCTGAATAAATAATCCAATGAATGAATTATTAATAACATGCAGTCAGTGCTTGAGTTATAGTATTCTTAGTGTGTGTGTGTGTGTGTGTGTGTGTGTGTGTGTGTGAGGGTGTGGGGGTTCTGTGTCTGACTGTGTACATAATACAGTATGCACGTGATATTTTCTATGTGTGCTGTGCGTGTATCATGATAGCTAGATGTGCTGGTAGCATGTTGTTAACCGAAAAGGAGCGCTAATTAAGAACCCCCTGTTTTAAGTGGAATACTTAATAACGATCATGAGCATCAAATTAAGGGGAAAATTCAAGTCTCGGGGCGATCCGTGTGAAATTTGTTACGTTCAGTTGTGCTTAGATTAGCATCGTGCGCTGGGGAGTTCACTTAAGGTTGAGAATATTCTCTCCAAGCATCTACTGTTGTGTTAGTAGGCCTAGTGTTTCATTAATATTAATCACAGGGCGAGGCAGTGCTTGAGCTTAGCGTTAATTCTGTCTTAACAAGCGTAACAAATGTCGATGTCTTTCGAGGTCCCAGGGTCGTCATGAGTTACATCTGTACCAAGGTCGCTTTTTATGTTAGGCTGATGATGTTATCTCCCCCTTGACTCTGGCCTTGAGATAACAACTATAGAATAGATAGGGCTCTCATGACTACATGATTCAAGTTGATGATTAATTGTCATGCAAATAAGTGCAATTAATTGTGTTTTTGACATTGAACATTGTTTGTTCAATTGTTTAGGCTTCGTAATTAAAATTTTACGAAAGAAATTACTGACATATTTAATAACTCTATCCTTTCACGATTGTTTTTATTGTTGAATACGTTTTTCAACATGGAAGCGATTATGATGATTATGCAAAAATAATTGCGCTTATCTCAAATAATTGCGATTCATCGGTACCGAGTGCCGCGCTATGAGCTTGTAGATCTGCTATTTTTGAAAAATCTTGAATATTTGTGCAATGCCTTTTGAATATATATTTTTTAAAGCGAACATTTGTAGCACAAATCTTTACTTCTGGGGGTCCCTGGAACAAAATATTTTGAGATGGGGGTCTGTGGCCAAATACATATCCTTTTGGGGGTCCTTGACATGAAAAAGTTTGAGAACCACTGCTCTAGAGAGCCCATTAAGAGACGGAGCTAGGGGGAAGGAGAGTGATAGAGATTTTTCTATTAAATGCTCTTGTTAGTGTTTAGAAGATTATCTTTAGACCTACTTATATAGAAAGGACCAGGATTACATGCAAACGTTGATGAAAATCTATACAGTACGTTATAATGTAGGCTAGGGCCCCGGGTCTTCAACAGGGGGTCCGGGACCCCTAGGGGGTCCTCAGAGTTACTACAGGGGGGGCCGCCAAATCGTTGTGTTTATAAGACAATCTTTTTTTTTACATTAACCATTTGAAACCCTAGCATCCCGCGTTGTGAGCTTGCCTTGTAGATCTGCTATTTTCAGCAAAGATGTTTGGTTGGTGTAGAGGGAAAAAAGAGCAGACCAAGTACAAAGTCAGGTTTACTATAAGTATTGAAGGTTCAAAAGGATCCCTGGCTAATAAGTAATACTCCAGTAAAGTGAAAATACCTCAAACTTTTACTCAAACAGTACTTGAGTACATGTACTTAGTTACTTTACACCACTGTCTGCGTGTATGTCTTAATTGCGTTGTTGTCCACCGTTTGGAGAGAGAGAGGCATACTATGTCAAGCACTGTCCTTGCAAACAGCTTCTGCCTCAGGAGGACGATAAACAGTGGCATTGAATATTGTGGTATAACCCATTAACCACTTTAACCATTATTTTATACTTTGGCTATTGAAAAAAAAGTTGCAGATATACAAGCTCATAGCGCGGCACCGAGTGCCGCGGTATGAGCTTGTAGATCTGCTATTTTTGAAAAATCGTGACAATTTTGTGCAAGTCTTTGAATATATATATATATATATATATATATATATTTTTTTTTAAAGCGAACATTTCTTACTCAAATGTTTGCTTCTGGGGGGTCTCTGGAACAACATATTTTGAGATGGGGGGTCTACGGCCAAATACAATATAATTTTGGGGGCCCTTGACGTGAAAAAGTAACGTTTTTTTCATAGCAACATGCGTTTTTTCAAAAAACGTTTTTTTTAGAAGACATTTGTAGAATCCCCCCAGTAGCAAAGATTTGTGTTACAAAAGTTCGCTTTAAAAAAAAATATATACATTAAAGGATTTGCACAAATTATCGAGAAAAAAAATAAAATACAGATCTACAAGCTCGTAGCGCAGCACTCGGTGCCGCGCTATGAGCTTGTAGATCTGCTATTTTTTTTAAATAGCCAAAGAAATCTTAAAAAAATGACACACAGAAGATGCGTTCCCGGTCTTAACGGCTTAAACGCTAGGGTGTAATTTGTTGCATCATCATTGTTGGTTACCTCGGCTTGGCTGTGGCTGTGGCTGGTGCTTCAGGCCTGTTCCCTGCTGGATATGAGGGCAATACATCTTATTGAATGTAGTGTGAAAACTCCTACGTGTATTAGTTATCTGGGCTGTCCTCTGTGGAAGTGCTTGGTGTGGGTGCTATGCTATCACTAACCACTATATTCCCTGCTGGGCATGGAGGACAGTAAGTGTTATTGACTGTTTGTGCATGAAAACTCCCACATAATAATACTCTATATCAGCTGCTATTCCATCAGGCTGAATTGCCTTGGTAGTGTTTTGTGAGTTGTGTTTTTGGATTACTAAAGGCCGATATTGTACTTTTATATTGACTCCAATGGATTACTTGGAAGGGGAAAGGAAGGAGTAGTTCACGCAAAAAGTGACTTATTTTCTATATGAAAACTTGTGAAATGGGACATTCTGCACAATGAGTACGTTCTACTTTTAGTACTTTAAGTACATTTTGATACCAATACTGTTGTACCGTGTGTGCGTGTGTGTGTGTGTGTGTGTGTGTGTGTGTGTGTGTGTGTGTGTGTGTGTGTGTGTGTGTGTGTATATATACATATACACACACACACACACACACACACACACACACACACACACACACACACACACACACACACACACACACACACACACACACACACAGGGGTGTCACGGCCATTCACTGTGTGTACGACGTGACACCCTCACTCTCACAGATCCGTGATTTCATACCCCCCACTTTTTGATTTAAAAAAAATATATATATATATATTTTTTGATGATAAATCGGTAAAATCAGGCAAAAATAGGAATTAAATAACCTAACCCTAACCCTAAAACCGAAATAAAGTAACCAAAACACGAAAAAAACTAACAAAATCCGCACAAAAAACTTTGCAAAATTTTGAAAATACAAAATGTGTTTACATTTGACAGTTACAAATGTTTTTCACGCTTTTTCAAAAATAGCAGATCTACAAGCATAGCGCGGCACTCGGTGCCGCGCTATGAGCTTGTATATCTGCTATTTTTGAATAGCCAAAGTGTAAAGTAAGGGGTATAGTCCACCGAAAGTCCATCCCCCCCACTAGTGATGCGCGGGTTGACCCGTAACCCGCGGGACCCGTGGGTCAACCCGCGGCGCGGGTGGGTCTAGTCAGAATTTCGGAGGCAATTATGCGGGCAGCGGGTGAGCGGGTCACGCGCTCTCACACGCAAAAAAAATAACATGCTCTGTTTTGTTTTGTCTTTATTCCTAATAAGAATAAGAATAATAACAATAAAACAGTTTGAATACACTTGGGGATTATTTTCTAACCATGATTTTACAGAATAAAAAAAAAATCGCTCTCACCTTCTGAGAGCCTGTGACGTCCCTACACACACACACACACACACACACACACACACACACACACACACACACACACACACACACACACACACACACACACAGACACAGACACAGACACACACACCATGCATGGCTGCAGGCAGGATCATTGACCTCTGGCCCAGACCTTATAGCTGAAGAGCTGAAAGTGTTCCAACACAATTATTACAACAACAGCCCCTGGTCTTAAAGTGTTTGGGTTGACTTTAACTGAGTTTTTAAAGCTACAATCCGAAGTCCGATCCCGACTAGTATAGTCTCTTCAAGCCAGACATGAACTATTTTTTATCTTCAAACGCTACATACTGTGTGGTTGATCTGTAACTATAATACGGCTCCTGGAAGCTGCGAACGGAAGTTGTCATCTGTTACCACACCTTGTTACTAGTATGAAAAAATGGTACACAAATTGGTCTCCTAACTATTGGTCATGGTTGCCTCTTTCCACAGCAGCCTGTCTGTCTGTCTGTCTGTCTGTCTGTCTGTCTGTCTGTCCATTGTGTCAAAGTGTCCTTGAGCAAAATTCGGTAAATTACTATACAGATAAATGCTGCAATTATTACTTAATCGCCTAATTGCAATTATTTGAGATAATCGATTTTGTTTTTGCATAATCGTCATAATCCTGTTGTTGAAAAAAAAGATATTTTTTCAAAAGAAAATGTGGAAATAGACGATTTATGAAGCCTAACATCCAAACAGAAATTTATTTTTTATGCATATTGTTCACAAAGCTCAACGACATGACACACACAATTATTTGAGCGACAATTCATTGTCAAGTACAATTTTATAATCTGGACAGCCCTACAGTACATGTACATAGTAAAACTCAAGTGGAGCCCCATTTGTATGCTCGTCAGAGTTGGATCAACGCTGGGGATTTTACAGTTTTAAATCAACTCGGGGTTGCAGAGGGTCCTGAGAAACGGAGAGAGTGTGTATAATATAGAATGTCAGAAAGGCCTCCAGCAAATCTAGACCTTGGCCCTCGTACTGTTTAGAACCTGAGAAAAGTGTCTGTCTGAGTGACAGACAGAAAAGATGAGAGTACACCATGCACTATATATCTGATATGTCACTATTATAGTATTAGTTGAGCTCCGAAGCCACTGCAAAACTATTGTAATAATAATGAGGCCATCCTGTGTAGTAGTAATTAGATTGCCATCAATGATGTGTCCACAAATTGATCTGAATACACAGGAGGGTACATAATAAGCCTTTAATTTAAAAAATGTTTGAATTCATTTAAATAATTATAATGATAAAATGTTTAGATTTTTCTTTCTTTACCTTTTTCCCTAGAACAGTGAAATAAACCGCTCATCCGCTAACTAAAAACTTAGATGAGATGCCGGAGGTGAATAGTAACAGTATGAACTAGAAAAATGTGCTCCTCGGAGCACAGGTCTCCGCCAGGCCAGGTAGGTTATTGTGGGCCAGGCGGCCAGCAATGTTTGGAATCCAGTCATTATATCAAAACCAGTTGTGTTCGTGTAGACGCTGGGCCAAGCCGGATGCACCACCACAGTGGATTCAAATCCTTAAACTAAATGGTATCGTTAGTGAGGGCTAAAAGAAAGGACTGTACTGGCTGGCTGGTCCAGCTTGCCCACTTCACCCAGAGGTGTCGATTAGAACACAGGACAGACAACTTCTCTCATTTAAGGGTTTTTACTGAAGACTTCAATTAGCGCTGTACACTACAGTACAACACTTGTGGGTGTGTTGTTTTCTGTGATAATACGGAAAGTAAATAATCACAGTTGCAGCAGCCAATATCATATCAATCGGACAAAGCCATTATGCTTGCATACTGGACATTATGAGTTACTGTATAAGCTACATAGATTCACTATGAAATGAAATATATCACACTGACAATGCTTGACAATAAGCAGCATGCATACAACATGGAATATACACATAACTTATCAGAATGAACTATGAATTGGGCCTAATGCCCGTTGTTCAATTACACATGTGATCGTACACAAACAGTGGAACATAAACAATATAGTATCATACAATGAAATCAAAGCACTTGAATATTGCTACCTTCAGACTGTCTGTCAACGCCATTTACCACGCGCACATATAGCGTTACAAAACAGTTAGGGCATCAAAGGCACATCCAACACACAAAATGAACAGCAATATGCTCTATGCACAGCAGCCATATTGGACAGAAATTGGGCCCCTTCCTTGCTTCCTTCACAGGTGTTACCAATGACACTAATGAAGGCTCCGTTCCATTTAGTGTAGCACAGTGGTTCTCAAACTTTTTAATTTCAAGGACCCCCATAACTCTGAGAGTGTACAAATGGAACCAAATGGACCCGGGAGGGTCCATTTGGTTCCATTTGTACACTCTCAGAGTTACACCCTCTCAAGGAACCATGAGGGTCCCTGGACCACACAATATCAGCACCCTGACTCTGTTTGGGGTGCTCCTTCCATTCCGACATCTCGCCACTCCGACTAGTGGCTTCCGCGTGCGGTTAGGGTTAGGGTTAGGGTTAGGTATAGGGTTCGTCAACGTCGGAAAGGCGACATGTCGGAAAGGCGAAATGCACCCACTCTGTTTGACCTGAATGGAACAGAGCCTTCATTTAAGAAGAGGCCCAATTTTTCTCCAAAATGTCTGCTGTGCATAGAGCCTATTGACATTTGCATGAACGCACACAAAACTGCGGATAAGCTTGAGCACAACTGTTGGCGCAACTTCTTGATATGAACTGGACACACTTCTGTTCTGACTGATGCAAGAGAAGGAAAAGGGAAGTGTCTTGTGCACTAAATCACCTGCCCGTGCGTTCATGCAGTTACCCGCAGGTGCGTGCGCCGTGCAGCACACCCGATGACCCGTGCACACACTTAACGAGCACACACTTAACGAGCACACACTTAACTCTCTCACGGGCAGCATTTTGTACAGGTATGTGCAGGCACTATACCAAATGCACCACTCGAGCACCCATGAATTATATTTTTTCAGGAATAGCAAACAGGGTGAACGGAAATAAAGAAGGAAGCAGAAAGTGAAAGCATGTTAAAATGATTCCAAATTATGATCGGAAGACTGAGAGTGACAAGAGCACACCACCTGACATTATGTTTAGGGCAGTGAGGAGGGCAAAGCTGCAAAAAACTAATCTATAAGGAGCACGGCTAAAGATTTCAACACTAATTACTGCACTCACACAATACAGTACAAATCGAAGGTCAGATTGCAATGCCAACAGCAGTAGACAGTAAAATCCCTCATCAGTCCATTTGGTTCCATTTTTATACACACAATTAACACTAAATGTAAATTAAGACCATGGGTTTTTTACTGTGAGTATGGGCTATGTAAAAGCCGAGGCAGATTTCTGCAGCTGTCTTGTAGAATACGGCACACTGGTTCAGTACATAACAAAGTCAGCAGACATCTACTGTGGCTTATCTCCCAGATAGAGGTCAGGAAACTGGCCTATCAGTTTGCTGAATAACATGCCAATTAAAAGTTCCTCCAACCTGGCAGAAACCTCTGCAGAAAACGGGGACCCTGGTTATACGCTTGCCTGTGTGTGCCGTCTCTGCCACGGGGAATAAAATAAATAAATAAATACATACATCTCACAACTGAAAAGTTTTGTTAGGCCTAAAGTCCCAAACTGTGATTGTGAAACGGCGTGAAAGAAGGACATTCCCCATGAGAGCTCTATTTCCTAAACAATTAGCACAATTTATTACACGGCTTGGTTGAGTGCTTCATTCTGATTGGTCAATCACTGAATTCAGCGGCGTGTCATTTCTGGATAATGACCGATGAGCTCTATGACAGACCGCTGTCTAATCAAAGACTCAGAGCACTTGCTGCGCGCTGCTTGATTTTGTGCCGTATCTAACATGACAGCCATGTAAACAAACACACAATGTCATTTAAACGTTGCTCTCAAGAATGTTTTTGAAAACATTTGAAGCGAGAAATAGAAGATGCAATAACCGAAAATGTAAACACTTTCTTGTTTTCCGAGGCGACCGTGTCCGCCCAACGCAACACTTATGGAATACCTTCATTGCCGTAAGCAAGGAAATACTTTGTTTTGTTGCTACTTTTGGGTCAATTTATAAATGTATTTATTAAGTAGCCGTGTAATAAGCGGGATGACGCTGGGGGTGATTAGGATGCTACGCGTCGGTCCAGAAATCAGTGGTATTAAATAGGGAGTATCCCTCCCTATTTAATATTCCTCTGTGTCAACTACCGCAACCATTTTCTTATCAAAGCACCGCCAGGGGCCAAAGGCGGAGGCAATCCTTCTAGATGCATGACAGACTCACAGTGAATTCTTTTGAATCATTTTGTCAAACACATGATGCTCTCTAAGGACAAGCCATGTTTACTCCTGTTGGATAATCATGAGTCATCTGTCTCATCTTTCCCTCCATCATCATCATGACAGGAGCGTATCTATGTTCCACAGGTTCTATGTTCCCCACTTACCTAAACCTAAACCCAGTGGTGTAACGTAACTAAGTACATTTACTCTACTGTACTTAAGTACAAGTTGTAGGTACTTTTACTTTACTGGAGTATTTCCAATTGTCTATACTTTTACTTCTACTCCACTACATCTCAGAGGCAAATATTGTACTTTTACTCCACTACAATTATTTGTATAAACTTTAGTTCCTAGTTTTGCAGATATACATATATTGCATTATAAAACATACATTAACCACTTTAGCACTATTTGATACCTTGCTATTTGAAAATAGCCGATCTACAAGCTCACAACAGTACATTTTAAATTCCGGACTTTTACTTGTAACAGAGTACTTGAGTACTACAATGCAGTATTTATACTTTTACTTAAGTAAACCATTTGAGTACTTTTTCCACCTCTGCCTAAACCTAAACCCTAACCCTATAAGGTAAGTGGGAAACCGGGGAACATAAATCCTGGGGAACATAGGGATGACAAAGAAAAGAGCATAGTTAGGCAAGGCAAGTTTATTTCAACAAGTCAATTCAAGGTGCTTTACACAAAACATTAAGCATTGAGAAATTAAGATATAAATAGCATTAACATATTTGAGACTTATAAAAGGACATGGAATAGGAATTATGTTTCCCTTTCCACCCTGTTAGCACTGTCTGTGGGCTAAGTAGGCCTGTCACCATTATTACATTTAATCACCTAATCGGTATTATTTGAGATAATCGCAATTATTTTTTGCAAAGTATATATTTTCAAACATTTTCTAAAATAGTGGAAATAGCAGAACTGCAACAATTAATCTTCAAATAGAATGACATAATTGTGACAGCCCTAGGGGCCACTTAAGAGGCACATCAAGAGGCACATCAATGTAGCATTATGATGCCTGGATGAGAACCAACCCTTGGAAAACCATGTTTATTCATGACATTCCTGGGATTGCTGCAATTGCCTCTCCTCCGGCTGCAACCCCTCCAGAATATGATGATCCAGGCTGGCTTCCAGGGTAGCTGTAGCCGGGGCAGGGCCCATCCTTACAGGGATGTGACTCCAGACTTTCTGTTGAAAGTCAGAAATGACAATTATGTTATCAGCCCCATCCTACTGTAGATGAAGCCTCACCAGACCCCAGTGCACGTTGGGAAAAAAAATCTCTTAAGAAGTAATTTGATTTATTGATTGATTGAATATTTTATTAGTCTGAAATGTAAACAGCATGTCCCCAGTATGACATCAAGGCTAAAAGGATAAATAAAAAATGTCCTGGTGACTTGTTTCCATTGTGGTCCTATGTATTCAATTCATCAACATAGCATAACAAAATTAACACAATAATATATGTTATTTTTGGGACCAAACATTCCCTCAGTAAGATACATGTAAATGATGTCAAGGTCAAAGTTGATGACACAGTAATCTCTAGCAAAGAGGAGATTACCTATTTTTGGGCTGTATTCTTGACAATTACAAATAGGTGTAATCATGCCAACAAAGGTGATCCAAAAAGTTAATCGAAGAACAAGATTTATGGGCAGAATTTCCTCTTTTGTCAACAAAAGTGCTCTCAGGACTCTTTCCCGAGCCCTCATTCAGCCCCTCTTTGACTATGCTTGCACCTCCTGGTACTCCAACATCTCAATGTCACTAAAGACTATAGGTTTCAAACCTTCCAAAACAAACTGATTCGACTACTTCTCGGACTGGGGCCCATGACCCACCTTTTTTCCACACATTTTGCTAACCTAGGATGGCTCAGGGTAGAAGACAGGGTTAAACAATAAAAAATGGAATTAGCTTTCAAAATAGTCAATGCGACTTTGAACTCAATGCCCTCAATACCCGCATATCTGACTAAATACCTCCAATGGGAACATTACACTTACAGTACCTCCCCTTGATTTTTTTAGGCCAATTTTAATGGATGGTGGGCATTACACATGTTGGTGGCAGAGCGTGTAGAATCAGAATTTTCCCACGTTTGTTCTAAAAAGAACAAGAAAAGTCTCAGATGATGAAGAACGCTGTTCTGTCTTATATCTGTGTCTCTAACAGAACAGACCCCAAAGAGGAATGGTTGAACTGTGTCCAGTGCAACAAATGAGCACACAAGGCTTGTACTCCCAGGGTTCACAGTTTATTTGTGTCAGAACTGTGACTCTGAAGATGACTCAGATAGACTGTATGTATGTCAGTGACTTAATGTCAACCATGTTGAGCTGGTCGTTCAAGTTACGTTTGGTTTTGAATTGGACCAGGAAAAAAAGGATTAATTTGTTCATTTTGTTCAGAGGTTGATGCTAAGCTTCACCAGAAAAAATATATTATATATATTTGGTGCAAAATAACATAATATATATACATCCACCTGCATATACATCCACTAACATCATTAACATCCACTGAAAGTCTCTTCACTCTACAACTTTACATACTTTACCTTGGGCTTAACATACAGTAGATGTATTTTGTTGTACAGTACATTTTCTTTGATTAATGCAGTTTTGCAATATTACTGTAGTATTAAGAGGCAATGGAGCCTTCCTTCAGGACTGGGGGTATGTTCAAGAAGCTGAAATGTTCCTGAATGTTTTATTGTTTTAGTTATTGTAATAACAGTTATAAAATTGTGATATTTGAGAAATTGCAATATATATGGTTGCTATCAGGCAGAAACCTCTTATCTCCATATTCTAACTTTTCATGTTTTTTCGTAAATGATCCCTACAGCGTCACAGAAGTATCCAAATAGCAGATCTACAAGCTTGAAATGCGGTGTGAAAGCGACGTGTTTTGAGCTTGTCGATCTGCTATTTTGGATACTAATCGGTTTTCAACAAACAGAGACGATATTATATATTGAATTGGCACTACATTAACGCAGTAGAAGAGCCTGTCGGTCCCCAGCCTATACTGATAAGCACAGTGATGGCTTTGAACTAGTAGCGGGGGCAGTCTGTTCTTCTTTGTGTTCTTCTCAATCCTTTTTTATTGATGGAGGATTTAATCCTAATCCAGCTTGAGATACGTCTGGTCCCAGAGGTTATCATCTTATTCACAACCACAGATCAGGCTGTATTTCAGGAATTCATGGAATTCATCTAGTATAATAGTCTCAAACATCAACAGTGAATTAATCTAGTATGGCCTCAAACAGTCTCCTATCTACAGTAAATACATCTAGTATAGTCTCAAACTGTCTCCCATCTACCGTTTTGATTGATTGAATACTTTATTAGCAGTTTGCAAAAAAAAGTACAGGAAAGTACAGTTCAATACAAGGTCTGTTAAGAGGATTTACAACCCAAGAAAGCGCTATGGCTTGTTTCCATTGGGGCCCTGTGTACTCATCAATTCATCGAAACATTTAATGACAGACAGATATACAGTACTATGCAAAAACATCATATAAACAAGTAATCAAAAAGAAAGAATATGTACAGTAAACAGTTCGGGGTTGGGGGGGGGGCTTAGGCTTTGACTTTTTACAGGGGCCAGTACAGTAAATCCATCTAGTCTCAAACAGTCTCCAATCTACAGTAAATTCTTGAATTCAGAAACTGTGCCAAGCACAAAGATAATCATATTTGAACTGGGGACCTCCCACCCTGACGAGCAGTTGGAATTGTTGGATTTGCGGATTTACATTTAGTTTGACTCGGTTCCACACAGATAAATATTGTGAAAATAGCCGATTTTTGATTTTTTTTTGTCCCCAAAATAATGTGGGGACAGTTTGGGAACCACTGTCTTACACCATTAAGTATATAAAAAACATTAACCACGTGCATCATGATGCATTGTATTATGTTCACAGATCAATGTGTAGATTATGTGTATCCTTCTCTTGAAATGTGATCTTTTAATTAGCTTGAAATTGCTGCACATCAGTTGCACTGTGGTTTATAATGAAGTCTGTCTGCCAACTACAGTATTATTATTGCGCACACGTATGCGTCCGTGTCCAATCCCCATCCGATGCTGTCTGTTAACTGTTGCATCACTTTTGAGGCTGACAGTAAAATGATGATGTGCCTCTGTTGTTAGGAATTTCCTTTTATCTTCTCTCTCTATCACTCTCTCTCTCTCTTTCTTTCTTTATTTCTTTCTTTCTCACACATGCTCACGCACACGCACACGCATGCACACACACACACACACACACACACACACACACACACACACACACACACACACACACACACACACACACACACACACACACACACACACACACACACACACACACACACAATTACACATCCTGATGATGACTCACATCCGTCTTTGAAGAAGGAAGTCACTGATTATGACTGTAATGGTGTGGTGGAAAGTAACCAAGTACATTTACTCGAGTACTGTAGCATACTTCAGTACAATTCTGAGGTACTTTTACTTTACTTGCATTTAAAAAAATATATTTTATACTTCTGCACTACGTCTCAGACTTTGTAGTTAAAAATACACCAATCTGGAAATCCATTCGGTTAAAAAAAAAATGGTAACACATTATTTTATTCTCCATCGTTTTTGCCTCTGGGGGCACCACCAGCTTTTTTTGTGTAAAACAGAGACTCGGTTTGGCTCCTCCCCTTTCTTAGTCCACTTCCTCCCGGGTGCTTCTGTTTATGTATTCCTACTAACAACAACATTACATGTTTAAGGCAGTGGTGCTGACAGATTCTGCTGTTAACAGAATCTGTCTTGAGAGATTAAACATACACTACTAACCAATTCAGCCCTATTTTATAGCTCCTGTTTTGACCCCCTGGCTCCCCCTGATGGGTTAATGTCGAAGTGTCCTTGAGCAAGACATACTTAACCCCCTAACTGCACCAGAGGTTGTTGGTGCCCTCCTTGCGTGGGTTTCCTCCACGGTCGGTGTTAAACGCATGTGTGAATGTGTGAATGTTTAACGCACATTGTAAAGCACTTTGGATGCTAAAGGTGCTAAAAAAAAATTCACCATTTATACCATGCTGTCAAATGCCAGTGTGATATGCCGGCCACACGCGTGTCGATGGTCGTGTGTGTGACATAATGACTTCAGACTCGGGAGTATATAATGGACGGTACTCCTGACAAGGTGTTAAAAGCTGCCGTTTTGTGTGGATGGGGATGGAAAATGCCAGTGGTGTAAAGTAACTATGGACATTTACTTACAGGTACTTACTTTTACTTTACAGGAGTATTTCCAATTGTCTATACTTACTTCTACACCACTACATCTCTGAGGAAAATATTGTACTTTTACTCCACTACAATTATTTGAAAACTTTACTTACTAGTAGTTACTTTGCAGAATGTATTACTTTACTCTGCACTGGCTCCCCGTAGCGGCTCGCATTCAGTTTAAAACCCTGGTGCTAGCCTATAGGGCAGTGAAAGGAACAGCTCCTTCTTATCTCCGGGTTTTGGTCAATGCCCACACCCCTGCCCGACCACTCCGGTCTGCCACCTCGGGGCGACTGACTCCCTCGCCACTCAACGGTCCTTCTGGTCGATCGACACGGTCACGACTTTTTTCTGTTCTGGCCCCACAGTGGTGGAATGAACTTCCCACTGATGTCAGGACAGCAGAGTGCTGTGCCCATCTTTCGCCGCAGGCTGAAAACCCACCTCTTCAGGAAACACTACCCTTCCTCTTTGCCTGGCCTACTTGTTGTTAACTAGTTGTAGGAACTATTGTTGTATTGTTGTATTGGATCTATTAGCTCGTGCTCATTTGATTTGGCTATTTTATCTCATGTGTTTATGAAAGTAGATAGCTGATATATTGCACTTTTACCTTAGCGCTAGGTATACTCTTGGTTGCTTGTTTTTACGGGAAATGCACTTACGACCTCTGGTGATTAGTAGTTTCGTTCCCTACCTATGTTGAATGCACTTATTGTAAGTCGCTTTGGATAAAAGCGTCTGCTAAATGACTGTAATGTAATGTAATGTAATGTAATATAAAACATACATTAACCACTTTAGCCCTATTTTATACCTAGGCTATTTGAAAATAGACGATCTACAAGCTCACAACGCGTCGCGATACGACGCGCTATTTTCAAACAATTTAGGACTTTTACTTTTGGTACTTTTAAATACATTTGGATACCAATACTTTCGTACTTTTACTCAAGTAAAATGTCTACTTCTACATTGCAGTATCATACTTTTACTTAAGTAAAACATTTGAGTACTTTTTCCACCACTGGAAAATGCCTCCGTGTAAATGTAGAGTCAGCCAGTCAGTGCACAGGCCATACACACTCCCAGTGAGAGCGAGGACCTACTGTATGACCTATAACTCACATTTATAACTCATATATAACTTTCTTGCGAAGCACACGCCGCCAATGACGTGTTTGATGTGTTTTGGTGTTTTCAGTGTTTACGCTAGATGTCGCTCTTCGCCAACATATGAGTGATCCTATGACTTCCGGAGAAGAGTATACCTGGAAATAACGTGATCACAACAAACCCAGCCCCGTCCGATCTAATGTTAAAGGATTTAGAAAAATATTTTTTTCTCTGCTTTCTTGTTTTTTTATTCAACAGCCAATAACTAAAGAACGGAGGGTCGCGGTGACACTCTTTTTCCCCCCCGATGGAAGCAGAGACACTCCTCCGTCTTTTGCAACACTCGGTGTGTGGATCGTCCTTGAGTGAAATATTCTGTGGCTCTTGAAAGGTTAGTAAAAACGCTCAAAAACGCTGGCAGTGGCTGATTTATTTATTCATCTACTCTGGCAGTGTATGAGTTAATAACCAAACCAGGGTGAAGTGTTGACAATTTATTGAAGAAGATTTGAGCAGAAAAACAGCATTACAGCATCATAGCCCTGACCTCCTGCATGGCCAGGGCTCGCGCCCCTCAAGGGCAAAAGCACAATCTCAGACCATTCTTATGGTGTCCACTCTTAACAGAGACGCTGTCCTTGAACAGTCATATTCTATGTACAGGCATAATAATAATAATACAATTTATTTGTATAGCACCTTTCATGACATGAAATGCAGCTCAAAGAGCTTTACAGAGCAAGAATACTGAACGGTCATATTCTATCTGCAGGCATGGTACACTTTAAGACGAATCCACAGAAGCGCTGCCTTTAGCTGCGGTATGGCGGTGCGGAGCGGCACGGCACCCTCTTGACACCGCAGTTATGGATGCCGCTCTGTGGATTCGTCTAATAGACAACATCAACATCAAAACCAGCTAGAAATAGAATAGAGCGGTGGAAATAGACCTCGGAACAGAAGCGTGTGACAAGACTCCCTGCTGTGAAGTTATAACACTCTATGGTCCAAATACAATTAGATTATTTTAACAGATTGGCATTCTAAAAAAAACATATTATAGACCCTGGTCTGTCTGTCTGCCTCTCTGGCTGGCTGTCCTTTTTTTTCTCTTTTTTGAAGTAAACAGAATTTGCCAAAAGATATTTGGCTCCTAAAAACACTATGCAATTAGTTTCCACTAATTGCATTTCACAGACATTATGTATATTTTGCGCCCCATATATTTTCTCTAATATTGGGCCATTTCATGGACTTTCACACGTAGGCTATGCTTCACCACTTTGAACCTGGCATCAAAGTGGCACAAGCAGCACAACGCATGGCACCAGGCGCCAGCTTGGAGATTTGCTGTGAAGTGCAATGAAGCATATAATCAGGCCTTAGCTTGTGGCCGCATGTGTTCCTCACAATCAGAATCAGTTTTATTGTCACATCACAGGTCTGCAGGTGTAAATACAGAAGTGGGTGAAATTTGTTTTTGTGCCGAGCTCCATCGTTTTGAGTTATTTCCAGAAAGGAGAGGAGGAGTAGGGCGGGGGGACAAATGAACAAAACAACAAAAGACATCTAGATACGGTATATACACACAAAGCATATCTATCCGGTACGGCAACAATCAACATGACAGCAAGTATATCGTCTCTGTCGGGTGGAAACCTCATATCTCCACGACTGTTACTTTTCAGGATTCAAATTCACAAACAGTAAAAGTAGCAAATCTATAAGCTCAAAACGCGTCACTTCGCACCGTTTTTCAAGCTTGCAGATCTGCTATTTTATGAAAAACCACAAAAAGTTAAAATATGGACATAAGAGGTTTCAAGAAGAGGAGACAATAATAGTAATAATACCCTTTATTTGTATAGCACCTTTCATGACATGAAATGCAGCTCCTTTACAGGAAAAAGTACAAATAATTTAACAATAAAGCAAAAAAAGAAAAGCAAAAGCATAAACAACAATTAAAATAATAGCAAAAAAGGCAGTGAATCAGGTTAAATAGTGAGGACATGAATAACTAGAAAACGTGCTCCTCGGAGAGCAGATCTCCGCCAGGTCAGGTAGGTTAGTGTGGGCCAGCAATGTTCGGAATACGTCACATGATGATTGATCGGTGCAGTTATAGGTAAAAACATGAATCGGCCTGTTATAGCGCCACCATGTGGCTGATTTGAAAATGTTCAAGTGGCATTTCTTCCTCGGCCTAGTGGGAATGTGTGTGCAAAGTTTCACCGGAATTGCATGCTGTGTTCATGATTTGAGGCATTTTGTTCAAAACGGAGCACTCCTGCAAACTTTGGAAGCCATTCTTAGCCAATCAGGATGGAATATAAAAAATCTGAAAGACTTGTTTGGTTTAATGACTATAGAGATACTGTGTACCGATTTGAGTGATGGTTGAACAAAATCTGTAGGAGTACTGTCCAAAATGTGTTTTTTAAAAAGCGGCCTCCTGGTGGCACTATAACAGGCCCACATGAAAAATGTGGGGCAGAGGTTCTGAATTGGCATCCAGGGAGTGTGTGTGCACAGTTTCGCTGCGATCATGGCAACGGTGCCGGAGATTAGCTGTACACAGACAGAATGACACACGCACGCACGGACGGACGGACGGACGGACGGACAGACACACGGAAGCACGGACGGACAGGTGCAAAACATACAGTACTCTCTTGCCATGCCTTTCGGCCTGGCGGAGACAACAACACAGAGATTTAAAAATCAGCTAAAAGCTATAGAGTGAAGAAATAGGTCTTGAGTTGCATGTTTTAAAGCTATCCACAGAGGCTGCCTGGCTCAGGTGTAATGGGAGTCAGCGCAATGTACATGCGATTATAAGCCCTGCACACAACAAGACAACAGCAGGCACTTCTAACCACACAGGTACCCTACAGCATCAACTCTCTCTGAGGAGCAGAACAATGGCTGTCTGGACCCTGTGGTGCTGCACCTCTGCTGGATGGGAGACCCTGCCAAATGAGGGGGGGGGGCTGCAAGAACAGAGAGACACAAAAGGAGAGAGGATGCGGGGAGGGGAGGGGAGGGGAGGGGTGTAAGAGAAAATAGATGATAGAGGAAAGAGAGAGACAGAGAGAGATGAAAGATGTAAGAGAGACTGGAAAGGTGTGTGTGTGTGTGTGTGTGTGTGTGTGTGTGTGTGTGTGTGTGTGTGTGTGTGTGTGTGTGTGTGTGTGTGTGTGTGTGTGTGTGTGTGTGTGTGTGTGTGTGTGTGTGTGTGTGTGTGTGTGTGTGTGTGAGAGAAATGTAAGAGAGAGAGAGAGGAAGGATGTGTGTGTGAGAGATAGAGAGAGAGAGAAGAGAATGGAGAGTGGGGGAGCGGTGTAGGTGCTCTTGCCCAATCACAGATGAGATCTCAGTTTAGACCTGAGATCAGCTATAAGGAACCTTTTGTTGAATCAGGACAAAGCTGCAGACCAACGCCTTTGTCTGCAAAACAAAGACAAGTGTGTTCATGTGAGAAAGAGACGGCCATTGTGGTTGTGTGTGTGTGTGTGTGTGTGTGTGTGTGTGTGTGTGTGTGTGTGTGCGTGTGCACACGTGTGCACGTGCTTAAGTGTGTGTGTGTGTGTGTGTGTGTGTGTGTGTGTGTGTGTGTGTGTGTGTGTGTGTGTGTGTGTGTGTGTGTGTGTGTGTGTGTGTGTGTGTGTGTGTACTTGTATAACTTTACTTGTGAGGGCCGGCCAAATGCCCCCACAAGTATAGCAGAATTAGCCCTGGAACATGACTGTGATATCATGACAGTCATGGCACTACTTGTTCCTGGTTTTTGAAATTTCTACATTTACAACCCGTACATCTACATAAACGTTCAGATTTCAAATATAAAGTGCTGACCCCACGGCCACGGATGTAACAAGCTAAAACGCCTGGGTCTAAGTACCCATACTGTATCTTCCGTATTGTTCAATACCAAGCATTTTACTCCTACCGGCGGACATTTTTTCATAGTTATAATATATCAGAGTGCAGTACACCAACCGATAGGGTCGCGTAGTTCAAAGCATTTGGAGAAAATGGCCACCGATAAAAAAGATTTTTATCGATCAATACGGAAGATTCGGGTACTTAGATCTTAGGGCGTTTTAACTTGTTACATCCATGGCCGTGGGGGGCAGCACTTTATATTTGAAATCTGAACGTTTATGTAGATGTACCTTTCAAAAACCAGGAACAAGTTGCGCCATGAGAAATGGAATAGTCTTGGACTTCATAAGAGAAATTGTTGTTTTATGGTTAAAAGAATATGTATTTAGAGTTTGGTTTACTGGTTTACAATTAGGAAAAGATTCAGGTTGGTTAGGATTAGGTATTTAGCAATCTGGGAACCCATTCGGTAAAACTTAAAGTATTTAGCTGCCATACTTGGTTGAATAGAATCGAAACCTAAAGCCGAAAATAGCATAGATCTACAAGCTCACCACGTGCTATAGTATGACCGTGACGCGTTGTGAGTTTGTACTTGTAGATCGGCTATTTTCTGCTTTGGGTTTAGGATTTAAAATGGCAAAAACTGTCCTCACAAATATAGTATTACAAATGTATATGTGTGTGTGTGAGTTTTTCTCCTCAGGGAAATTATGTGATGTTTCACTGAATTCATTTGCATACACAGATAGATATGCAAACAATGTTCATATACCACCCACCTTGTCACCCTTGACAACGGTCAGCATTTAAATCAGGAAAGGAGATCGCAATGAGGCACCAGCACTGATTACGTGACAACACACACGCATGCATGCATGCATGCACGCACACACACATGCACACGTGCACACGCAGTGACAAATTGGCCTTTCTATGCTCCCTAATGGAAATTTTCGCCAGCAGATGTGTCCCTGTTGGAAGAGCATCTGGACCGTGAAACAGGCTTATGTTCACACACAGGTACTGAACCCAATTCAGCTAACTCTGGTGCGTGCGTGCGTGCGTGCGTGCGTGCGTGCGTGCGCGTGTGTGTGAGAGAAAGAGATACCTGTGCATGCATATACTGTACTGTAGATCGATAGATAGAAAGGCAGACAGACAGACAGAGAAGCCGATCGACCAATATTGATCCTGTGATCCCAGGTGTGATCGTTTTTAGTGCGTTCATACACATCTGTTTTCTCTCTAATCTATAACTGTTGTAATTTTGTAATCCGTTGTTGTGATCCTATAAGAGATATCCTCTAGTATAAAGAGCTCATTCAGTTGCATTGCCCACAACCTGATAACCCATCCCGGTCGCGTGCATTCACCATCATCACGTGTCTTCTGCAGACAGACCGATCTGGCCCAAAGCACTGGGTGGGCGTTTTGCAGAAACCAAAAAGTTGAAAGAGCCAATCAGCAGCGTCTGTCAATCACAGGGCCCTGAGTGCAGACGATGATGTGAATTTCCCGCGACCGGGATGGTTTACCCGACTAGAATTGCCCCGCTCTGCAAGCAAGCGAAAGCTCAGAGAACAAGATGACAGCGAGGCTGTGTCGCACTTCAGCTTTATATGTCACATCACAAACGTACAGTTGCAGCTACACACATAATGAGAAAAATATCAAACATTGAAATAATAATAATAATAAACTTTATTTGTAAAGCACCTTTCATAACATGAACAGCAGCTCAAAGTGCTGTACAGAGCAAGAATAAAGCACAAGTGCTTTACAGAAAATACATAAAATAATAATTTAACAATAAAGCAAAAAAGAAAAGCAAAAGCATAAAACAACATTGAAGAAAAGATATATATATATATTCACTCTCAGGGATTCACACAGAATTCCCTCTGGTAGTCACACAGATCTCACACCTGCACACTATAGGGAAATAGAACAGTATCAAACAGCCGTAGATTAGTGAGTAGAGAGGCCGTATCTTGGAAGATCACCCAGTTCGCCTCCCAGCGATGTTCGATGTTGACGTGTCGAAGTGAATATTTTGTTAAATCATTTGCTACTTAAACATTTTTTTTAACAAACTTTTGAGTTTGAAAACCTGTGTTGCCTTCACACCATCTGAGCAGCCATCACCTGGGTGAAGCTGAAAGTGAATTTCCCCGGTGAGTCCAAAGGTCTTCCCTCGAGTCCAGTAATGTACTCCAACAACACTAAAGGCAGAGCGCCTCAGACTCATGTGCAAGTAAAGACAGCAGATATCAAAGGTTCAAAGTCACATACTGAATGGTATGATACATAAAGTACATACATATAAGTAATGGCGCCAAAAATGGGAGCTTACAGTATATGACAGGCATGGCAACAGGGCTGGGTTCCACAGTGCCGGAGTTTATTAACCACTTAAATCCTATGTGTTTCATTGACCGGGGTGCCCCAGGGGTCCGTCCTTGGTCCTCTCATTTTCCCCCTCTAGTACAAATCTCTTTGCGTTGCATTGCACCACGTTGTGAGGACAGAAAGCATTGTCCACATCGAGTAACAGCAGTGCTAATCTCCTGAAGCACCTAAGAAAAGTACATGGGGCTATAAAACTAGTCGCCAAAGACCCCACCGTCTCCACCACCGGCAGATGGAGCTACTCCATCTAAATAGCCAAAAAACAAAAATCGCCACAGCATGTCATCCAGACTCAACTAAACAGATTGATTCCCATATATGTTTGTAAGGACATGCTTCCCATCGCAACGGTTGAGTCTGTTGCCTTCAGAGAACTAGTCAGCAAAATACCAGTGAAAGCAAGGCCACAGTGCAGAAAGGCGTTTTCCAACTACCTGGACATTGAATATGCTAAAGTGGAAGATGAGCTCAAAAAGACATTTTGATGAGTTGGAATATCTGAGTTAGAATGAGTTAGAATATCTCTCTACCGCTACAGGGACGGTAGAGAAAAACTTTTATTAGTAAAGTAAAGTATTGTAATTTAGTAACTAGTAAAGTAACTACTTTTTTTCTTTTTTTAGAGCAGTAACTATAGCTAGTCACTTTTTAAAAGTAACTTGCCCAACACTGCTGGTGGGTGAGTCAGTAGGGTGCAACAGCAGTGGAAACCAGTGTTGATTTTGACAGCAACTTTTGATTTAGTTTTAGTCATAGTCTTTTGAATACAACTCCATTCAGGTTTCAGTCATATTTTAGTCATCTGAAATGTTTTAATTTTAGTCTAGTTTTAGTCGACTAAATATCATAAGGTTATGGTCGACTAAATCTACAGTTGATATAGTCGACTAAAATGTATTGTGGCGGTGCCTTGATGGCGTTGTAAAGGCTGATTTTACACTTGGTTGCATGCTGAAAATAGCCGATCTACAAGCTCACAACGCGTCGCAGCGCGACGCGTTGTGAGCTTGTAGATCTGCTAATTTCAGAGCACCTGAGCGCAACCAAACATAAAATGACTTGTCTTTTAGTTCTACTGGATCTCTTCTCCACTCGTCCCTCACTAACATTTGAGTCTAGTTTTTATTTTTTGACGAAATTGCCAATGTATTTAGTCGTAGTTTTAGTCATCGTAGCTTAGTTTATATTCAGTTTTCGTCAGTGAAAAAAGGTAGTCGACGAACAGTTTTCGTCATATTTTTAGTCGACAAAATCAACACTGGTGGCAACACAGAAACGTAAGGAGGGTTCGTTGGTACAGTATATGATGACTAAACTGGGAGAACGAAGAGCTGCAAATAATTGGCTGCTCTAAAATAGAAATAATAACCTCACTCAGAGAGTGAATGAGCAACGTCACCAGTGGGACACGCAAGGGTTCATTTGGATACACTCTGAGTTACAAATGGACAAATCAACATCTATAGTATTTTACTGTGTATGACTCATGGCCGATATAGAAATAAGCAAGGCAATAATAGACAGATGAGAGGTACAGGCCATATATATGCTGCGATGGGATGACAGGACATACGCAAACACATTATCTATATCGTTACACAGCTTAAGAGTGATTAAATATAGTTATGAGATTACGTACACATACTGGGATTGGTCAAGCCTTGTGCGTATTGCAACAATAACCATAGAAACCCCATATACGTACACAATGGCCAATCAGGGGAGAGTGCAGTATATACTGGGAAGGGGGGTATTTAGCTAAAAGCTCCAGTGTCTACCCCCTTGCAGTGTGGAAAGTGCTTTTTTTGTATGCACTACGGACGCGCGCGCGCGCACACACACACACACACACACACACACACACACACACACACACACACACACACACACACACACACACACACACACACACACACACACACACACACACACACACACACACAGTAATATAGTGGTCTGCATTAGGCTCTGTTGTAAGTGGATGGATCCTAGCATGCAGGATGCAAGGGGACAGAGGAACAGGGACAATGATGCGATGAGAGAGATACAAGATTTGTGATGTTAAAATATTCAAAATATTCTTTATTTTATTTTATTTTTTACATAATCTTTTATCCCACGATTTTGCAACCCCATGTTTTTCACCCAGTGCCAATTGTCTAAGTAATCCTGGGCGCTACACTTCCTCTGCCAGCCTAGGGAGAGCCCAGAGCCGAGCTCATGCCTCTAACAAGCCTTCTTATAGAGCTAACAAGCGTTCTTATCACCCGACGGGGGAGTTTCCCCGGTTGGATGTGGAAGGAACACGTTATTCCAACCAGTCCCTTTCCTTTGAGTGAGAAAACAATGTTGCACGGTAAGCAATAATCATCTGGGACCCCCCAAATATTTGGGTCCCGACCCCCTGCTTGAGAAACCTATACTGGTGAGGAAGAGGAGCAGAAAAGGAGGGCAGTGCCGAGAGGAATGTGAGGAGGAGGAAGAAGACATGGGCGAGGAGGAACAGAACGTAACGTAACATAACAGGAGGAAGTGAAGTGGAGGAGAAGAAGTGGAACAGCCTCTGAATTTATAAACAGACTGTCTGAAAGCCAGACTCTCCCCAAACATCATGAACTCTACTTAACTCTACTTCACACAGCCTCTCTGCTGCACCCAAAGGCATGCACACCACATCATGTGAAAAGGAATGCTACTGTGCTCTGTGTGTGTGTGTGTGTGTGTGTGTGTGTGTGTGTGTGTGTGTGTGTGTGTGTGTGTGTGTGTGTGCGCGCGCATGCGCATGTGTGCGTGTGTGCTTGTATATAGTATGTAGTATAGTATGAATGTGATAAATAGACATCGTCCTGGTCCTCACAAGAAAAAAAAAGGTTTTTAATCATTAAACATATTTTTGAGATTTACAATTATTGCCGATCTACAAGCTCACAAAGCATCACAGCGCGACACTTTGTGAGCTTGTAGATATGCTATTTTTAATAGTGTATGTCCTCACAAGTCTATAGTCATCGTGCGTGAGTGTGTTTGTGAGAGAGAGTGTCTTTTCTCACTAGACTAGAGAGATACAGAAACCTTGTGTTGGCCCTCATTAGTGGCCATAATAATAACTGACTGCAGAATGCACCCATTTGTTTGGCACTGACTTTTCCTTGGAATCATTATGAACTCATGCATGGCTGGCTGCGTCTGATTCCTATCCTCCGCTCCAGCACCCATCATCACCACCCTCCCTCCTCCAGTCCACCCCCCACCTAACAGCACCCCCCACCCACCCACCCACCACACTGAGGATTCCAATGCAAAGTCACTGCCAAACAAATGGGTGCAGTTATTATGGCCGCTAATAGGGGGCAGCACAAGGTGTCTGTATCTCTCTAGTCTAGTGAAAGTGTAAAGTAACTAAGTACATTTACTCAAGTACTATACTTGAGAACTATTTTGAGGTATTTATTTTACTTTACTGGAGTACGTCCAATGTTCTACTCCACTACATCTGTATTGTGGTATTGCTACTTGTACTTAAGTAAAATATCTGAGTTGTCTCACGAGAGAGAGAGAGAGAGAGAGAGAGAGAGAGAGAGAGAGAGAGAGAGAGAGAGAGAGAGAGAGAGAGAGAGAGAGAGAGAGAGAGAGAGAGAGAGAGAGAGAGAGAGAGAGAGAGCAGTGGCGTTCCCAGAAATTACATTTAGGGCAGGCGAGATTTTTTTCTCTACCTACCCCCCCCCCCTTCGGGGAAACTCGGGGAAAATGGGGGAAATCTCGGGGCACACAAGTTAACAACAACAATAAAAACAATATGCAAGTATAATCAATGAATCAATCAATTATTCAGCGGTGGTGGCTCAAGCTGCTCTCAGACTCGGAGCCCCTTTTATGCCAGGTGAGTAGGCCTACGGGTGATGGCCCAGACCCCCACACCTGGCACTCCTGGCACCCCATGAAGATAAAGGCAACATTTGCATCACTATAGGCGACGTCGCTCTGCTGAATGGATACGGTAGTGATTGCCTGCCCGCGTGAAGGTCCGACGGCCACTACTCTCTTTGGATTTTTTTCACTGCCAGTTTTTCAGTCTTTTACTTTATTTTCTAGGGGAGGCTAGATTTTAGTTGGGCAGGCGGCCGCCTGCCCTGCCTCTATGGTGGGTACGCCACTGAGAGAGAGAGAGAGAGAGAGAGAGAGAGAGAGAGGTCCTCTCAGTGCGCAGGCGCGATTAGGAGCGCACCACCGCAGACAGCAGGGGGCGTCAACATGGCGCTGCTGTGTCCGCACTGAGAGAGAGAGCGAGAGAGAGAGAGAGCTGCAATCCTCCTGTGTAAGCGTTGAGAGATTCGAGTATATTTTCCATCATCATGTCCGCTGAGCTCCATATGAATGCTTTACCTCCAGGAGGCTGAATAATGGGGCGAATTCAGAGGATTTCTCCTTCCATGTATTTATTTTCTTTTTTTTAATTGATCGGTTCCTCAATCCTGCAGCCTTGATGTATTCTGTGCAGCAGCGGACTGAGCTGTAGGAGCAGGTGCGCGTGTGTGTGTGTGTGTGTGTGAGAGTGAGAGAGAGAGAGAGAGAGAGAGAGAGAGAGAGAGAGAGAGAGAGAGAGAGAGAGTGTGCGGTTGCGCGTGCGCGTGTGTGCGTGAGAGAGAGAGAGAGAGAGAGAGAGAGAGAGAGAGAGAAACCGCTCCTCTCCTCTCCTCCGGCTTGCTATCCAGTAGAAGGGGGAAATGTCGAGCGAGAAGCCGGTTTCAGCAGCACTGAGCTCGGCTTCGTTGACGGACACAGACGCTCCTCATCACCACCACCACCACCCTAACCACCATCATCACCATCAGCCCCATCAGCCTCCGGGCTCCTCAGCCTCAGCCCTAGGCTCAGGCTCGGTGCAGCCGCAGGCCGCCAACAACACCACCGGGAAAACCATGGTGTCCGCAGCCGGCAACATGGTCCTCCCGGCCGGCGTGAACATCAACCCCGCCGCGGTCCCGATCAGGAATATCCAGATGAAATTCGCCGTGCTGGTCGGCCTCATCCAGGTCGGAGAGGTCAGCAACCGGGACATCGTGGAGACGGTCCTGAACCTGGTGAGTCCACTGCTATAGAGATCTAATAGATCCGTAGATCCATGTTTAGTCTCCTCTCCGCCACACCATCATCATCATCAGGACCGAATCACTGCGCCTCTCAGCGCCGCTATGTTTTATTTACGATGCTGCTTTCAGAGAGAGAGAGGAGGATGATGTCATGTGTTTGTTCAAGGGATGGAAGGATGGAAGGAAGGATGGATGGATGGATGGGCCTTCTTTTTATTCTGCCTTTGGAAGATGAAAAGACACTATGTGTGTGTGCGTGGAGTGCTGGTTATCATGGTACTTATTATTATTGTAGCGGCTCAGCGCGGTGCATGTGACCCCAGCATTCATTCACTGAGGGCTTGTTTAAATAATCACCAGCCATTGTTGACTAGAATGTCCCGTCAACAACACAGTGTCTCTATTCACCTGCCTTCCGTTGACTTTGATCGCATTCTACCCTCGATTAAGCAACAGTAAAAAGCAGATGATTCTCCCCCTGACCCCGTTAACTACCCCCCCCCCCCCCCTGGTAGGGTATATATAACTACCCCCCCCCCCCTCCAGCAGGGTATGATTCATTGGGCAGCTCTCATCATAAGACACGGGAGAATCGTTACAATGTTGCGCCACATAACACGGGATCAAGATCTTACGGGATCACAATTGTGATCTGATGGCCGGGTTCTGTGGCGCAACATTGTAAAGATTCTCCCGCAACATTGTAACGATTCATTCTCCCGTGTCTTATGTTCACTGCCCAGTGAATCAGACCCGCAACATTGTAACGATCAAGCCCCGCTATTTAAAAATCAAGACCGACTTGTCCTTATGCGCGTCTCTGAAGCTGAAGCCGGTATATAAGATACACTCCTTAATTCATAGATGATGTTTAGACAATGAAGCGTAAACATAGAATACAATATAACAATATAAAAATAGGAACGGGACAAAGGCCGACTAGCATTATGCTATCTCTCTATACCACATCGCCATATGCTGTGTGTGTATGATCATGCAGCCATTGTTAAAGGGCCGATCCGTCCCTTCGCGTCCTGCTGTTTTTTTACGCTTTATTATTATGATGTCTGTGGGTTTAATGGGCCGTTCGAGATGCGTCTGTTTTCATTATAAGGGGAACGGACGCGCTCCTCCGTGCGTCTGTCTGTCTGCTGGGCCTATAAATACAGGCCCTGTAATCTACACTCCCGTTAGTATACAACGGTGTCTGCCGACAAGAGCAGATCTACAAGCTCACTATGTGGTTGTAGTGAGCTTGTAGATCTGTTCTTGTCGCACCAGGTAGCATAACGGATGTGTGAGCAATGTTTTGCTGGTTAAATGTCCCCTGATGGCTGCAGGTGCACAGGTCTGGTTGGTGGGCTTTAGAATATGCTTTAGGAAGTATAGTGCATGTGTTTAGGATTTGCTATGGCTGTGTGTTTTTCCCCCTCTCCTCCTTTCCTTCTGGACTATGATGACATTACAAATCTCTCTGTCACAAGACTCATGTCTTATGCTGCCGGTGGCCTGCAGAACAAAATGTGTGTAAGAGAGGAGAGGCAGCCGGGTTTCTTCTCTCTCTCTGAGTTTATTATAGATGGCCTTGTAAAAGAGGCTACATGGCCTATTTATCTAACTCGACGCATGGAACATGCCGGGCCAGCCCACAGCTGGCTGGGAGAGCTGAGGACTGAACCATTTTCTTCCATCTTCACCACCAGGCGGTCGGTCGGTGGAATATAGTTCTGGATTCAAGGCGACACTCTTGTACTCTTTATCGATTATCGAGCTACAAGGGGGGCAGTAAAAGGGAGACGGGTGGGTGGGTGGGTGGGTGGAGGGTGGTGCTAGATCATTCCCGGCCATGCGTTAACACACGCTCAGGCAGGCAGCTTGCACTATACAGGCTACACGGCCCCGATAACAGTCACACTCCTCCTCTTGACTCACTCCGGACGGAGGAAGAGAGAGATGAGAGATGAGAGGAGTGATGCTGGCTGCTGCTATAGGCTGGCTGGCTGGGCTGAGCCCTAGCCGGCGATCTGCCGGGGCAGCAGCAGCGCCATGCATTTAAAAGCAGGTGGCGGATGATGGGGGTTGAGAGAGAGAGAGAGAGAGAGGGTGGGGGGAGGAGGAGGAGGAGGAGGAGGAGGTGGAAGTGGTGGTGGTTGGTAGGATGCTGCAGTGTGCACACACACAGACATTCACCAGCTGATGCAGCAGGAAAGGGAAGCGAAAAGGATTGAGGATTGGTCCATCCTGTGGATCAGTGGAAAGGCTCAGCGGAGCGTTCAAGCTCTGCGTGGCCCGGCATGGACACGACGTGCATGTGGAAACGGCCGGCTCGGGGGCCTAGCGGGGCCTACCTTACAGTAATCTGTCCTTGTAAGGAGCTTTATGTACCCTTGTATGAATAATACAAAGTATTTTTTTGTACAGTACAACACGTCCCCATCGGTCACACGGAGAGAGAAGCGTTGTGTTTGCAATGCCCGATGTCCAGAAAAAAAATAAAAACCCTGAGAAACCTGAGCAATCAGTCTCTGCTCCGCTCGCGGCCGCGGCGGGGCCCTGCCGATATATCTATCTAAAGCCTTCCGGGGAATTGTTACTGCCCGGGCCCCGGGCTGCTTAATTAAAAGAGTTGAAACAAAGTGGTGTAGAGGCAAGGCTAGGAGGAGAACCTCAAGCGGTTGCGGCTTCTTGGCACAATGAGTCAATGGCTCCTGAGACCTGATCCATTATTCAGGCCAGTGTGGGAGACCACAGCGGTGAGCCTCCTGTACCGTATTGATCCGCTAACCTCTCCCTCCAGTCCCCATCGCGTCTCTCGGACCAACAGATGGACTTTTGTTTTAGATCAGATATGGTGCTCTCTGGTTGGAACGCCGGGTTCCCTGGCTTTCAGTAGTGATGGACGATGGAGTCGTTTAGTGGTGGCAGAAACCTCTTATCTCCATATTCTTAACTTTTTGTGTTTTTTTCTCGTAAATCAACGTCCCTACTGGATCATACTACAGCGTCACACAAAGGCACTCAAAAGTAGCAGATCTACAAGCTCGAAACGCGGCGCGAAGCGGCGCGTTTTGAGCTTGTAGATCTGCTACTTTTGCTGTTTTTGAATTTGAATCCTGAAATAAAGAACCGTTTTGGACATATGAGGTTTCCACCCGACAGAGACGATATACAATGGAACAGAATCTATTGCCAACTACTGTTAAGACACAATGCGATGCAACCAGTTCTTTGTTCTGCTGTATCTAAGATGAACTGACCTCCTATTGTATATTAGACAATACAGTAGAATATACTGGATTATAGTTAGGGGTAAAGCTTTGTTATCCCCAAGGGAGCGATTGATTTGGTTTACAGCAGCAATACAAGTTGTAGAAAACAATGCAACAAGAAAGAACACTAAATACAATAATAAACACATACATCACAGCATAAAGACAGATATACAGTCATCTGTCACCTGAACCATCAGAGAGCAGTGGGGAAGCAAGACATTAAATCAACTGATTGATTGAATGCTTTATTAACAGTTTGCAAAATGTACAGAGGTACAGTTATTCAATAATGCTAAAAAGCCCAGAGGGATTGTTTCCATGGTGGTCCTGTGTACTCAATTCATCAAGACATAATGAACTTTAAAGACATACAATGCTATACAAGAAATCATCAATACTTGGAGCAGTACAAATATATTTACAGAAAAACAGTGGGGGTCATTTCTTTTGGATAAACTTTTTGTTACAACCGCGCTCCTCCAATGCGACATCCTCTTAGATCTAGGGCTGTCACGATTATCACATTTTACATGCCGATTTATTGTCACATTTAATTGTCACATTTCGTAAACAAAAGTTGCACAGGGCAGATATGACAAATAACACATTTGATTACTTTATACTTAAAAATAAACATTAATAGTGGAAATAGCCGATCTAGCTTGTAGATTGGCTATTTCCTCTATTTTTGATTATGACGATTATGCAAAAACATTTTGTGATTATCTCAAATAATTGCGATAATGTAATAATTGTGACAGGCCTACTTGGATCAACAACATTTATACAAGTAATAGGCTCTAATCACAGCAGCCATATTGTAAGACATTCACAGGTGTTACCAATGATACTAATGAAGGCTCTGTTCCATTCTGGTCAAACAGAGTCAGGGTGCTGATATTGTGCATGTTGGCTCACTGGAAACACTCTGTTACACCAGTGGGTCTACAGTTGGGGTCCAGGGACCCTCATGGGCTTCCAAATGGCCCCTTACAGGTGTGTAACTCTGAGAGTGTACAAATGGAACCAAAGGGTCCATTTGGTTCCATTTGTACACTCTCAGAGTTATGGGGGCCGTGGAAACCACTGTGCTACACTAAATAGACGGGTTTCCTGTTAGTAAACATGAGAGGATATGACCGCGCAGAGGAGGGGTAAGCCTATAGAGGGCGCCATTACCCGCAGCAGCTCTGGTCAAATGTCCATTCATAAAAGAAATGATCTTCACCGGGTTTAATGAAAGTAGATAAAATTATGCAGTTTGTAATACCTTGTTTACTCAATAAAAATGATTTGTCGGAAGTTGGGTCTGTTTGTATATAATAGCAGCATTATGCATAAATATGCCTATAATAGCAGAATTATGGCTATCTAACTCCCGAACACAACAACAGAGTGAACGGCGCAACAATTCGTTTCCCCCGAGCATGCGCAGATTGCGCATTCTGCTCTGTGATGACGTCGCGCGGAAATCCGTCTATGGAACAGAGCCTTCATTAGTATCATTGGTAACACCTGTGAAGGAAGTGATAATATGGCTGCTGTGCATAGAGCCTATGGGTCACACTCAGAGTAGCATGAGTGAGTTGTCCTTTTTATTATTTCTTACCTCTGTCTCTAAAATGAACAAACGTTGCGGCCAACCAGCCTTCATCAGTGTGGTAATTTATTTTGGCAAGCTAGAAGACGTGTCTAGGTCCAGTTGCAAATTTCAGACAGGTGCTCTTTTTATGGTGGTTTTGAAGGAGGGTCGGAAGTCGCACTTTTTGATGGCTATTATTAAACGGGGAGAATATAAAACAGAATGGAGTAAGATAGAATTTGACAGGATAAAATGGATAGACCGAGGTAGAATAAGGGTGGAATAGAAAGAGAAAGTGGAGCTGCTTGCCCAACAGGCCATCAGTCGATGTAGTTGTGTCTGGCTGGCCTGCTGCGTTGCAAAACATCAATGTTTAATGAACGACCTCTATTTGAAATGCACACTGTGATAAGAAAAATGCTCTTATTTGGCAGTGGAGTTGTTCAGTACAACCACCACGCATCCATCATCCATGTGTGTGTGTGTGTGTGTGTGTGTGTGTGTGTGTGTGTGTGTGTGTGTGTGTGTGTGTGTGTGTGTGTGTGTGTGTGTGTGTGTGTGTGTGTGTGTGTGTGTGTGTGTGTGTGTGTGTGTGTTTTTTTGTGTGTGTGTGCTCATCCTAAACAGCACAAAAGATTGTTCCATCACATGTTGTGCATATTTCATAGGTGTGTGTGAGTGTGTCAGGTAGGGTGAGGCTTGTTTGGATGTTGCCAACAGGAAGGATTTATAATAATGTCAAGACGCACACACACACACACACACACACACACACACACACACACACACACACACACACACACACACACACACACACACACACACACACACACACACACACACACTCTCACATATGCCGCTTGATTGAGCTGTCTGGCTGGCTTGCAGATGTCAGGCCAGCTTGTCCTCACCCCCAGACTTTTTGTATTTGCTTCTTTCTTTGTAATTGTTGTTGATCTGCTGTGTGTGTGAAGTAATGCCCGCTCTGCACTAGTGCTACTTGTTGCATCGCAAGTCGCTCATCGTGATCAGAGTGTCAGCTTAAATACAACCTCAATGTCAGCAGGAGCACCGCAACCGTAAAGCTCAGGCTGCCCAAATTTGGCGGCGTGTTAATTTAACTCAGACACCTTGTTTTATTTTCACAGAGCTCTGCTCCGATGTGTTGTTTGCAAAACTCCTTCCGTTTTCATTCCTGTACGGAAGTTGCCTCGAGTGCGTTGAGAAAATTGAACTTTTGCCAGGGATTTTGGAGAGCCTGTATGAACCGTGTGTGCCAGGAAACGGCAAAAAATATGCTATTTCAATTAATTCATTTTGCCTGACTATGTTAATAATGGCATATTTTATTTATAGAGCACTTTTCAGTGTACTGAGTTGCACTTTACATGAATTATGATGATTTCGATTCATCCGCATTCATTTCCTTGCATTGAAAACTAGAGGGACATTTGTGCCTATTAAACGAAATTATGGACATTGATTGTAAACAGCATGTGGTACAGTAAGACATTAAGGCTGAAGGGATAAAACAAAAAAAGTTTATTGAGTTATTGAGAAATAAACCCTGACAGGGTGATTATACCTGACACGATTGCTTATTACAATAAAGAAAGTAATTCATTTTTTAGCAGTTTTAGCAGTATTTCATTGCTTATGGTAATGAAAGTTTTCCATTGATTTATGCCAGGTGTGTCCAGTGCAGCGCGGTCGCCTCGGAAAACAACAGGAAGTGCTGATAAAATAGAATTTCATTTTTTCTATCTATTTATTTTGAACATATAAAAAATATAAATGAGAAAAAACAAAGGAAATAAAAAAATAAACAGGCCAAAGTTATCTAAACATAAACATTGGCGGTTATGTTTCTTGATCGAGGGCACGTGTGACGTTAGGGTGGCATTCTAACCGGCAACCTCTGTTAGTCGGCTCACAGCCCCTGGTACTGTACGTGCACTGGATGACTCAGGGGTCCCCAGGAAAGTAATAACAATAATAGTGTCCCCTTTTAGTTGTTGTTGGCATATTTTGCTACAGCTACATTTTGCACATACTGTACCTACTGTAGACTTTCTGCACTGGCATTTACCCATCCTAACTATTAGGAGCAGTGGCTGCCATTAATATGGCACCAAGGGGAGCAGTTAGGGGATAAGTGTCTTGCTCAGAGCCCGGTGTTGACCCAATTCAAGGATTTTTTTTATGCCAGTGTTTTCTCATTTAACTTTCTTTCTTTTCATAATGGATCCCCCATTAGCACTTGCATAAGGATGGCTTAATAGTCCTCCCGGGGTCCATCATCACACAAACCATACAATCAGACACAATAGTTCACCTGTAAAAATGTAAGAAGCAGGTGGAAAAGAAACAATATTATCTGGCAAAAATGATTGTTTGATTCTGGTTTAAAGAGGAATTTCCCCCCACCCAAAATACTGGTTCTGTAACCTCATGAATGGAATGCCATGTATGATTATTTTGTTTTTTTAATCGTTTTGAAAACATTTAGATAGAAAAGAGAAGGGAGACAGGAAGGAGAGAGTATCCATTGATTGATTGATTTTGACCATTTTAAAATACACATAAAGCCATATAGCCTGGCATGGCCAGACTAATATCACTATGTAGATATTAATCTGGAATCTCTGTGTGGAAACTGTATTTCCAAGGGGCCTCTGGTGATAAAACCGCCCAAATTTGCATACTGGGCCTTGATTCGGAGGGAGTGAAATCCAATCACAACTGAGCGCTGCCAGACCAAATCTGCCGAGGGCAATTTTTGTTTTTGCAATGGATTTGTCTGGTTTCCAGGCTAAAAGCTGCATACACCACTGCAATGGCATGTACACACACACACATAAAATGTATCGAGGATAACACAAAAACATCGAGAAACCATTGTGGTTATTTCAATTGGCAAGATAAGCAGGATAGTCGAACACGGTCAATACATCCAACTATACAGAATAAATAATCGGTCTGTCAATCTTTCTATCTTCCCCCATCTCTCTCTACCTATATCTCTAGCTAGCGATCTCTCTATCTGACCAGCGATCTCTTATCTCATACAAATCCGCTGTGCAGTTATTTATTATTGGCTGCATGTTTACACAGTGTTTTCAAAGTGAGTGCAGAGCTGCAGGACTATACACAGTACACCGCTAGACCCACACTGCCTCTGGAGTGTCAGTCCTCATCCACACACAGACTGGTGCTTTATTTATAGACGCCGGGTTTGTGTTTGAGCTGTAACGCCTTCCCTCCCTCCCTGCCTGCCTGCCTCTCTCTCTCCAAAACCGTGATGTCGTTATAAAGGGGCGACGGTTGCCCGTTCTTAACCTGAATCCAGTCGTTGTGTTTGTGGAGGAGGACATGTGGAAATGTGGCATAACTCTTGCCAGTGTTTTCTGTGTCTCCTAGCTGTTGGGGAAAATCAGATGTTCACGTGTCTGCCTCACAATAGAATGTTGCCCTTTAACCACATAAATCCATGAAGACCTGCGGCCGATTCTACAAAATGTCTTCTAAATCCTAACAGTTTTTTGAAAAACACTATGTTGCTATATATCAGTGGTTCTCAAACTTTTTCATGTCAAGGACCCCCAAAACGATATGTATTTGGCCACGGACCAGTTTCAAATGTTAGCTTTGAAAATGTATATCAAAGATTTGCACACATTTTCAAGATTTAAAAAAAAAAGCAGTCCCCAGGAAAGTAATAAAGTTGCTATTTTTTGTTTATTTTTAGTTGAGCTACAAGCTCACAATTGCAGCGTGTTGTGGTGCATTGCAAATTTGTACATTGTCTATTTTCGCTGAATATTTGCCCCCAGAATACGGAACACTATGGTTTCAATTGGTTGGAAAACAATGTTTTCAATATTACCTCTATTACCTTTCAATGTCATCTCTCCTAATGGTACTTACATCAATACAGCATGGAATTGTGGACAACATCTTATCCAGCGACTACAAAATATTCTAAGTCTTGGGTCTGAGAGTCTAGATCTCATCATCCGTGGCTCAAATGCAGAATAAATAATGGACCTTGATATGAAAAGGGTTGAAAACCACTGTTATAGCCATAACACGGTGCAGTTTTCTTTGTAATCTCTGAAGTGCCGCTGAGCGTGTGCTGAAAGGTTTACTCCAGTGATGTGAAAACTACAAACCTTGGACAGAAAAACTGATGTTTGCTGTGTCATAATGGATCATAATCATACATATTGTTGTTTTGAAGACATTCGCTAGAATGAACTAGAATGCACATCCATTGCGTGATTGAGTGTTTGAATGACACGCCCACATCAGGGATGCCAGGTTGAGAGTGGTTAACATATACTGTATAATATGACTTAATTTTAAACCAATTACTGATAATTTAGATGTTTATTTTAACCCATTGAGACCTGGAACGCATCTGTGTAATTTTTGATTTGAGCTAAAAAGCATTATTTCACACTTTGGCTATTCAAAAATAGCAGATCTACAAGCTGCAGTGCTACGAGCTTGTAGATCTGCTATTTTTGAAAAATCGTGAAAATATGTGCAAATCTTTGAATATATATTGTTTTAAAGCAAACATTTTAACTCAAATCTTTGCATCTGGGGGTCCCTGGAACAACATATTTTGAGATAGGCTTCCACGGCCAAATACAAATCATGTTGGGGGTCCTTGACATGAAAAAGTTTGAGAACCACTTATATAGCAACATACGTTTTTTCAGAAAACTGTTGACATTTTGTAGAATCGGCTTCAGGTCTCAATGCGTTATAAGACAGAGAGAATACATTTTTCGTGGTTTTATTTTATGTGAAATATTTTTTTTAGTTTTTTGGTATTATTCTTGGTATTATTTCTGTTTTGTTTAGTTTTTGTCTCTGTTTGGTATTTGTGTTGTCCTTCCCCAAAGGGTCCACAATGAAAGCAAGCCTGAAGGATTTCTTGTGTTTTTATCCTTTTATCCTTCCAATCAATCAAAACAGTGAAAGAAGGGGAGATTGCCTCTCTAGTTCAGTGGTTCTCAACCTGTGGGTCGGGCCCCACATGATGTTTTTGAGGGGAGGGGGGAGGGGGAGGGGTGGTGGATTCGAACCAACATCATCTCGGGTCACGCGCTCCATGCAGGAGGTGTGGAAGGAAAATGGTCAAAGTCACTGGCCAACTGTAGATCTGCTATTTTCAAAAGATTTGTATACATTTTATACATTTGAGAACTTGTGAAATGGGATAATGAGTACTTCTTCTACATTTTGATACCATTACTTTTGCACTTTTACTCAAGTACATTCATTTTTAATACGGGACTTTTACTTGTAACAGAGTAAAAAAATGTGAGTACTTTTTCCACCTACTGTTTCTGGGGTCATGGCCTGAACCACTGCTCCAGTTGAGCGGCGAGTTCAGAGAGTGACTTGTGAGACTTATTGGATCGGCTGGGCGTGATGTTGTTGTTATTTGGCAGGCTGGTCCAACACAGTTCCCTGTTCAACCCCTTTAGTTGTCCCTCTGTGTCTTCCTGAGCAAACGTCTCATTATTTCTGTCCACACAACCCCACCAAGGTCACTGCACACGCACACGCGCGCGCACACACACACAGGCTGTAGCCAACAGCACATAGTCAGCACAACACTCACGCACGCAGGCTGTAGCCAACAGCACACAGTCAGCACAACACACACACACACACACACACACACACACGCACACACGCACACACGTACGTACGTATGCACACACAACACGTGCACACAGAAGCAGCATTCTTCTGCCACTGCTCTGAAAGTCTATGTATACCCATAGTTACTTAGACAGAACAGGCCGTTGGCAGGAGAGACAGAATTAGTGAAAAGAGACAAATGGAGAGAGGGCAGACCGCGGGGGGACGCACAACAAGGTCGTGCGGACGGACGGGTGGCGGGCGAGCGGGCGGGCGTGCGTACACAGACTTCGGACATTAATATCACAGATGAATGACCTCAGTGTGTGTTTTCCTTGTCGTGTGTTAATCAGAGCCGTTGTCTCCGTGTTTGAGCCTGTCAGTGGAATGCACCAACGCTGGGAGAGAGAGATAATAATAATAAACTTTATCTGTATAGCACCTTTCATGACATGAAATGTATTCTAGCCCTATATGGAATTTATGGAATGCATTTGCAAAAAAAAACATATTTCAAATATTGATTTGATGCTCATATTAACCTTAGGAAGTATTAAGTTGTTGTTTTTTTTTCACATGCATTCCATACATTCCATAGGGCTAGACCACACGTGGACACATGACATCATCAACTTGCGACGGGCATTGCCCCTATTGAGTGAAAGATGAACTGTTTCTAAAATAAATAAAATATTTAAGGTGTTTTTAATTTTACATTTCAGTTATAGAGGACAATTATAATGTATTAAGGCATATTTGGCTTATTAGCTAGGGATCCCTCTAACACAAGGAAAGGCGCGCATTCAAGAACAAGGTTTTGCCCTTGGCGAGCTCCACCCTTGCCAAGTATTTCAGCCTGGTACTGTATGTCTGGAGGGTTCCAGCCATGGGGCCCCTGTCTACGGCCCCCAGTCATCTGAATCATTCAGGCCCCCCCCTGCCCCCTGATGGCACTCAATCAAAAGGCTTTTAATATCTGTCATTTCTTTTTATACCTGTGGGTATATCACCGCTTGGATGGCAGCAGCCTGGTTTCTGTAATTAGCCTGTTTGACCCGGTGGCAGTGTGTCCTTCAGTGGTTCAAACCATAACAGTTTTCCATCGGAGCATCTGTGTGGCCTCAGTGTTAAGCTATCATTATCCACTAAAACACAACCTAATTGGTCTTTATAAATAATGAATGGGTCTTGAACGTTGTGTGAAAGAAGGTGTTGCAGAGTTGTGTGTGTGGAGAGCAACAGCCGTTTTCTCAAAAAACTAAGAGGGTTTGGACTAGGGATCGGACGATATGTAAATTTCCCGTCACAATTACTGCCACAATTCCGGTCACTGTGACTAAAACTAAATGGAATTTTATTCAGAAGACTATGACTAAAACTAAATACAAATTTGGCGTAAAAATCAACACCTTGCAGGAGGAAATAATGTGGGTGGCCGCCTGTACGGGCAGAAAGAAGAGAAAGCGAGGAGAAAGAAAACAATTCGGATTTCATGGTACAAATTGTTGCTGATGATGTCTGCTTTCATGTGGGGGAGGGGTGCACCCCCCGTCCCCCCCGGGTCACTGTGACAGCAATTAGGAGAACTTAAAGCAGACACAGGAACAGTTTCAGTGCAACAGCATGTTCCTAAATGCTCCCTACAAAGCGCTCTCGTCAAGTTGATTTCACCACAGATTGCTTTTGATTAGGAACTTGTCAAGTTGAGAACAATTCTTTTAATTGGCACTGTGGTTAGCTGAGATGCTAATGGGAACTAATAGCGGTGCATGGTGGAAAGTAACTAAGTACAATACGCGTTGTGAACTACTAACTAACTATGCTATTTTCAAACCTTTTAGTACTTTTACTTTTGGTACTTTAAGTACAATTTGATGCCAATACTTTTGTACTTTTAATCAAGTCAATTTAGAATGCTGGACTTTTACATTTAGTATTTGCAGTATTGATACTTTTACTTAAGTAAAGAATTTGAGTACTTTTTCCACCACTGACTAATAGTATCAGATAAGCCAGTTTCTTTTTATTTGACAGACACCACATAAACACTTTATTTCTTAGTAGCTTAGTCGTGCCAATCACTTTAGCATACAAATACATAAATAAGATTAAACATAAACACTTAAACGCACGGTGGCTAAATCAACAGTCATGGCTGGTAAATATCTTCTCTATCGGGCGGAAATCTCACATGTCCAAAAGTGTCACTTTTTAGGATTTAGATCTGCTGCTTTTGATGCTTTCATGTTACGCTGTAGTATGATCAAGTACGGCGTTAATTTACCAAAAAACACAAAACGTTAAAATATGGAGATAAGAGGTTTCTGCCCCGACAGCAACGATGTAACAGTTATGCTGTGTTATAGCCGATGCTACTGGCTCAATGGCATGGATATATGCATGGCACGCACGCACGCACGCACACGCACACACACACACACACACACACACACACACACACACACACGCTCACACGCACACACACATGCACACACGCACACACACACACACACACACACACACACACACACACACACACACACACACACACACACACACAGCAGGTGATTCAAAGAGAGCAGCCTGTTGTGGTGATTAAAAAATTGCAGGGGTGCTAGACACACACTCACACACACGCGCGCGTGCGCATGCTCTCCCTCACAGACACGCTCATGTACTGTACACACTACACACACTCTCACTTCCACTGCAAGGTCATGCGTGACTTTACTATTTATCACAGAGAGAGAGAGAGAGAGAGAGAGAGAGAGACTCTCTCTCTCTCTCTCTCTCTCTCTCTCTCTCTCTCTCTCTCTCTCTGAGAGAGAGAGAGGCTGATGATGAGGGGATGATGGACAGCCCTGCATGGTCCCACCCACCCACCATAGAAAAGATGTGAGAGAGAGAGAGAGGGATGGAGCCATGGATGGAGAGAGAGATGGAGGGAGGGAGGGGTGGAGGAGAAGAGAGAGAGAGGGGGATAAGATGGCTCGTGCCAAGGTGGATGAATGACAGGGATAATGAGTGAAAACTGAACAGCACGTGTGTGTGTGTGTGTGTGTGTGTGTGTGTGTGTGTGTGTGTGGGTGCATTGTGTGACAGACCAGTGGTCAGTGGGTGTCTGATGAGGTTCTAGTTGTCCTGCAGAGAGGCCTCATCACTCTCCGGGCGTGTCGTATCACTCCTCCTCCTCCGCCCTAATAACAGTCCTCACTCCTCCAGGCTACGCTTGACACACAATGAATGACACCTTTTTTAACCCATTCAATCAGGGAACCTATCTCTGTCGTCTTTAACATTTCTTTGGTGCTATTTTTCTTTTTTAAATCCTTAAAATGTTATGCAAATCTTTGAATATAGATATGTTCAAAGAGATCATTTGTAACTGTCAAATGTCTCAACAAATGTCTTAATTTTTCTGAAAAAACACGCAAGGACCACCCAAAATTATACGTTTTATATGTTTTTGTCTTGGCCACCAATCCACATCAAAATATGTTGTTCCTGATCCCGCTGTGACATCTTCAAGTCAGACTCTGACTGGCTTCATCACACACTCCACCCACACACACAAAGGTTCCTTTTGCTATTCAATTGTAGTAAAACAAAAGCAGCAATACGTAACTTTTATTCCTACCTGCGCTTCGAACCGACACCAAGGTCTAAATTTCCAATATAAGAGAGTAAGGACCCTCCAACCACTGCACTAGTTAAAGTGGTCTTAACATACTCTACCGTACAGATTGGCTAAAATATTTGTTCTATTTATTAAAATGAATTCCGAATCGCAGCTTTAATCTGTATTGTAATCGAGTCACTTATAACTACAACTCTTAAGTCGAGTGTCAAGTCCATAGTTTGGCCAACCAATGTATTGTACATTTTATGTTACACAAACCCTCTCTACACCTACTGTAGTCTTCAGCCTGTGTGTGTGTGTGTGTGTGTCACGCACGCACATGTCAGGAATGCTGAGTGTGCTGAATGCAGAATGACAGCTTCCTGGGTTCTGACTTCACTCAGCTCATGCGGCACACAGGGATGGGCCGATAACGATTGCATTTGTCTTATTTTTTTATATTTAGTTTGTCCTATATCGGGATAAGAGAAAGCACTGCAAAGCAGAACGCTGAGGAAGACCTGTTATCTTTCCGCCGGTAATCACATTGGCTTAGGAATGCGACCAAAAAAAATCCTTCATGGGGTGTGCAATTGATAGAAAATAAGTCATCTTTTGGGTGAACTACTCCTAACTCATGATGGTGTTGCTTGTAAATGAAAATGTCAACATTTGTAATTCAGTATGATGGATCAATAGTGACAGCTCCTTCATGGGGCCCAACCTTCAGACCTTGTGCTGCACTGACCATGCAGATGGGGGGTTGTATTAGATCAGAAACAGATTCACAAACAATGGGCTGGGAGCCATTTTTAGGTTGTGGACACAGTTTTATGGGGTGCGAGTACATTTACTATTGTTATTATAAAACAAAAAAAGTATAATCTATATTTTTTTCATTTTTTTAAATTAAAAAAGCATTTAACAAATGGTTAAAATAGCAGATCTACAAGCTCACACGTGTTGCATCGCGATGCATTGTGAGCTTGTAGATCGGCTATTTTCTCTATTAAATAGGGTGGTTAATTCATGATGTATTTTTGTATATTTGGGTCCTGTGGGTCTGTAGCTGGAAAGGTTTGTGAACCACCGTATTGGATGATATCTGGGATATAATAATGTTAATATATTGGTCATTGGTCAAGATCTTCCAAACAGCTGTGATGTTTATATAACGCCCACATTCTAAACGATGTGTCTGAATATAAATCCATCCAGCCAATGCTCTTTTTGTCCCACTTCCTTCAGCAAAATGCTTAGGAAGTATTAAGTCCAGGATAGAACGGATGGGGAGAGAGAGAGATCCTCAGCTTCAGGACATGAGCTTATCTGTATCCCCCTAGTGGGTTTTTTATTGCGTTGGGTTCGTGAGGGGGTTTCAGGGGGTCCCCAGCAAAAAATCTATCATAGTCAGGAACCAAATGGACCCTTAACTCATTAAGTGCCAAGTAAATAAATAAATAATTGCCAATAGTGCCAGCGATTTTTCGTTTTTTCTTACCTTTTCAAGTAGTCACATAATATTTATCTCCAGTATATCTGCTATTTTCTGGCTATAAGCATTACGTATAAATTAAGCCTTAACGAGGCAGACACACAGACAGGAAACAGACATCATGGAGTCCTCACTCCGTATCCCAGAATCCCTTGGGCTTGTCTAGGCAGCACATGGGCACTCTGGTGCGGAACCGTGCACGCTATACGCTGTGGGGCTTTGTGTGTGTGTTTGTGTGTGTGTGTGTGTGTGTGTGTCTTTATGCTAATACATTACGTAGTGCTGTGTTCCATATTAACAATTATAATTCTAATTGAGTCCACAACCATATTCTGGTGCTGGTCAGACATCATAGCGAGGTCTCACATTTTACATAATTTCTCTGCCATTATTTCAGCAGTTAAAAAAATATGTATTTATTTATTATCATTTCAATTATATGATTATTATGCTACTGCAACTTTTCTTTTTGTCGATTCGATGATATACAAGACATCTTAAAACAAAACTATACAATAAAATCAGCTTCTCGATTATTCGATTGACCTACATCAGCAAAATTAAGTCGGTTATTGTCCAAACTATCGGTTTTCCATATATTTTCAGTTAATTGTTCAGCCCTCACCATTACAAAGGTAATGACCATTACATGATTGTACAACCCATCTCTCTCGATCATGCTCACTTCATTAGTCCATTACAGACCATATTGCTTTGCAATGGCTTTAATGACATGCATAAGAGCACAATGAACAACAACAAAGACATTAAGAAAATGGTCAAAACAATTTCACACCGAAAATCTTCATTAACAATAATCATGATTAGTAAAAAAAAACGTATAATCAGGATGATCACTTTAGCCATACTCATGCATCCCTGCAAACTGTGGAGCAAATTCCCCATTGCAATTCGAACTGCAGCCTCACTCCCGCCGTGGTCTTTAGACTCACCTCTTGAACATTGGAACATATGAATACAAACTAAAGTTGTGTTTGCCTTTATAGGCTTCACCATCAAAAAATTGCACAGGGCAGACATGACAAAGGAGTTAAATATTAAAAATAAATTACTGACATATTTTAATTTTAAAAATAGCAGAAATAGCTGATCTACGACGCGCTGTAAGCTTGTAGATCAGCTATTTCTGCTATTTTTGGAAAATGTTTGAAAATGTATGAACATTTTTCAACATGGAAACGATTATGACGATTATGCAAAAATAATTGCGATTGTCTAAAATAATTGCGATTAGGCGATTATGTAATATTTTGTGACAGGCCTATAGTCTTATGCAGAGGTTAAAATGTAATTTAGATAGCATGTTATTATGTAGATAGATGCCTGCCAGGTTCCGTAGAGCGTAGGCTAAATGCCTTAAATTGTAATTGTAACCCCCCGGACTCGAGTCCACGGCAGTGCTGCTATAGCATGAGCCAAAGTTCTAAGCCGTTGGTTGACGGCCTCTACGCTCAATCCCGTCGCTATGACTCCAAATGCCTCCTCATCCTCTGCAAAGCAGACGTTTTTTTCCGCATGGCCCCGGCTTTGCACTGGATAAGCTGTTAGATTTCCTACAGGAAAGACCTTTGAGGAACAGAGAGAGATGCACACTGGGGGGGGGGGGGTCATTTTCAAATGGAAGCCGGCGACTGGAAGCTACAAAGTGATGGCCGACAGACACTTGTTGCCGCTCGACGGGCGTGATGTGCTACAGATCAAAGTTTAGCCGACCTCGACTTTTGTTCAGCGCTAAAATGATGCATCACATCAATCATACTCTTATGTTTTTATTCCTGCTCAGTTCTGTAAAAGGAAGAGGGAGAAAAAAAATGCTGTCATGCAGTTCCCTTGTGCTATTTAACCCGATCTACTAGGGTTGGGATCTCTTTTTTTACGATTCTGGTTCTTTCCCGCTTAACGGTCCGATTCCTTAACTTGTTCCCTTTAACGATTAAAATAAATCTATCTATCTCTCTATCTCTCTATCTCTCTATCTCTATCTCTCTATCTATCTCTCTCTCTATCTCTCTATCTATCTATCTCTCTATCTCTCTATCTATCTATCTATCTATCTCTCTATCTCTCTATCTCTCTATCTATCTATCTATCTATCTATCTATCTATCTATCTATCTCTCTCTCTCTCTCTCTCTCTCTCTCTCTCTCTCTCTCTCTCTCTCTCTCTCTCTCTCTCTCTCTATCTCTCTATATCTCTATCTATCTATCTATCTATCTATCTATCTATCTATCTCTCTATCTCTCTATCTATCTATCTATATATCTCTCTCTCTAGCAGTGATATGTAAACATGTCTTATGGACACTGTATTCTATTGCTAAAAGAGGTTCTAGTTTTCATCCTTTGTTTACGCTCCTGCCTATAGGGGTGTGTGTGTCGTGTTGTTGCGACATCTGAAGATGTGTAGTTCTGTTGTGTGTTATAGACACACACACAGGTAACACAAAGACATCTTACATCGTTGCTGTTTCGGAGCAGAAACCTCTTATCTCCATATACTAACTTTTTGTATTTTTTTTTGGTAAATCAACGGCCCTACTTACTAGGGGACTGCGTCCCACAAAAGCATCAAAAGGAGCAGATCTACAAGCTCGAAACGCGGCGCGAAGCGACGCGTTTAGAGCTTGTAGATCTGCTCCTTTTGAATTTGTTTAGGACATATGAGGTTTCCACCCGACAGAGACGACATTCACTTTCTCTCTCTCTCTCTCTCTCTCTCTCTCTCTCTCTCTCATCTTTTTGATTGTCTCTTCTATTGTCTGGCTCTGGCTGTTCGCTGCTATTGTCTGTCTCTCTGATTCTCTTTTGTGTGACTTCCAGCTGTGTGCGCGTGTGTGTGCTTCCGTGCGTGCACGCACATGCACTTCTAGATGTGTGCTTTGTATAATCTGTTCCTGTGTAGTGTGTGTGTATGAGTGTAAACGGTGTGTAGTCTAGTCATCACATGTCACAAGGTTTTGGACCATAATGCTATTTGTGTGTGTGTGTGTGTGTGTGTGTGTGTGTGTGTGTGTGTGTGTGTGTGTGTGTGTGTGTGTGTGTGTGTGTGTGTGTGTGTGTGTGTGTGTGTGTGTGTGTGTGTGTGTGTGTGTGTGTGTGTGTGTGTGTGTGTGTGTGTGTGTGTGTGTGCGTGTGTGTGTGCGTGTGTGCGTGCTTCTGTCCGTCTAGCACCCCTACAATTTTCGAATCATCACATTATAACAGGCTGCTCTCTTTGAAGCACCTGCTGTGTGTGTGTGTGTGGACGCTGTGTGTGTGTGTGGACGCTGTGTGTGTGTGTGTGTGTGTGTGTGTGTGTGTGTGTGTGTGTGTGTGTGTGTGTGTGTGTGTGTGTGTGTGTGTGTGTGTGTGTGTGTGTGTGTGTTGCGCGTGTGTCCACTCAACATCCCATAGAGTTGATAAATGAGGTTTCATACCAACCCTTGCTTTATTCTCCTCCACTACAGCTGCAATTTACACTCATGTGCACATTTTGTACCACACACACGCGCGCGCACACACACACACACACACACACACACACACACACACACACACACACACACACACACACACACACACACACACACACACACACACACACACACACACACACACACACACACACACACACACACACTGCTGTGAAGTATAGCTAACTATGTAGCTATTCATCATTCTGCATTCTGCAGTGGACATAGATTGTGCAAAAAACTTTTTGTGTGTGTGTGTGTGTGGATGCACATGTTTATGTATGTGCACTCATGTGCGTTCAGGCTTTTTATAACCTCACCATATAGCATTTTCCTGCTGTATTTAGTATATGTTCTAGCATCGGCATGAGAGCCAGTGTCTATGAATTCACTTGGAGTAGCAACTTATTTTAATGACTACAATTTCATTTTAAACATTATCTTTATGGTAGAGTATGTTCATACAATACAACTAGTACAGTACATTTGTATGGCAGAGTATATTCAAAGTGGGGTCCGGGGACCCCCAGGGGTACTTGAGGGGGTTCCAGGGGGTCCCCAGCTAAATGATGGATAGGAACCAAATGGACCCTTATGGGTCTGTAACTCTGAAAGCGTACAAATGGAACCAAATGGACCCTAACGGCTCCATTTGGTTCCTTTTGTACACTCTCAGAGTTAAATTAACATTGATTTTACAATATAAATTGGGGTCCCAGAGATAGAGATGCCATGAAATGGGGTCCGCAGACCTAATGCATGTCAAACTGGGGGTCCTTGAAATTAAAATGGTTGAGAATCACTGCTAGAGCCGTCAAAAAATCTCTCTTCTCTTATGGGGGTCCCTGGCATATCTTTTGAAATGGGGGTCCGCGGGCTATTAACACATCGGGTGCCAAACACGGTCTGAACCGTGTGTTTACATAGTGGCGGTTCCGAAGCTTCGGTGCCGTTCACGGTCTGAACCGTGATTTCAGTCTTTTTGTTTTTTTTGTTTTTCTCCGCGCGGGCGGGGCTAGAGCAGCTCTGGGAGCACCCATTGTAATCCTGCGAAGGAAGTGCCAGATCGCTCACCGGAAACACTTTTTTTTCCCCCATCCGGTTCCTGTCTATTTCCTACTTTGAAACGCCTATATCTCCGAATCTGTTTCCTGTGGGGAAAAACGGTCATGCGCGATCCCCCCCCCGTTGTAACCCGCGAGGGGAATGTTATGGTTCCAGCCTGTAGCTAGGCTCATGGCAGAACATGAATCGATGCTTTTTTTTGCGTGGATTTGCTTGTAACGCACGCGGAAACGTTAAACAGCAAAGCGCAGTCAATGGGGAGAATGCTGGCACCCACGGTAAGTTGTTATGAAAAAATGCTGGCACCCGATGTGTTAAGTGTCAATTTGGGGGTCCCTGGCATGAAAAAGTTTGAGAACCACTGTCGTAGAACACCTATACTGGTTGACAAGTAGCCCTTCCCTCATAAGCACAATATCTCCCCTTGGCCAAGGGGGGGTTGGAGTCCCTCTTAACTCAGCAGTAGATGTTTGGTTTCTCCATACCGGGAGACCCAGGTTCCTGGGTATAAGGTAGCTCTCCCACCAAACAGACTAGCACAGATTACTGCAGTCTGGCAGTCGAATGAAGTCGGGAGATCAGTCGGACGGAAGGTGTGGGAAAAGAAAGTTGCTGAATGCACCTGAGAGCCGACACGACAGACGGCTAATATGGAGCTAGCCCTAGAAATAGCCTATGGGCTTGATGTATTTTTCAACACTTTACCATCGGCGACATCGTTGCGGTGGAGAGCTGCCTTTACAGGTTGCAATTACCTCTCTGTCAGGAGAAGACATAAAACTATAGGTTACTGGACGTAACCCCGGTTTTATGATAATATAAGCGAGATGTCTCGCTATGGGAGAGCGCCCTCCGGCGTGATCACACAGAAGTACACCTTCATAAACTTCCAGACAATTCTATTGGCTGGACTGACCTTCCTCTGACTGGAGGTCCCGCCCTCATCCTATATCAGTCAGTGGAGGGTCATTTTCCCTAATTCAAGATAACCTTTCTCTTCTCGTTCGTAAACAAGAAGGGTGTCTTTCGAGACATCTCGCTTATATTATCATAAAACCGGGGTTACGTCCAGTAACCTATAGTTTTATTTCAAATATTTCACTCGATGTCTCGCTATGGGAGATATAATACACTCCCTGATTGTTATCTCGAAGTCCAGAGTAACCAGCCTAGGGGCTTGATCCCCGTGTCTGGAGGCTACACTAAGGACCGTACTGTATGCGCCACAGGGGCTGCAGTTACGTCCAAACTGTAGAACCTGGCAAATGTCAAGGCCTAACCCAACATGCCACACTGCAGACATCTCAGATGGAGACCCCCCCGAAGAGGGCCCATGATGTCGCTATTTCCCTTGTAGAATGTGCCCACAGTCCCACTGGGGCAGCATCCCACCACTGTAATAGGCTAACTGAATAGCCTCTAAAATCCAGTGGGAAAGTGTCTGTTATGCAATGGGCTAGTCCACTATCCGTGGAGCCCATGACACAAATAGCTGATCTGACTTTCTCAAAGCCTTAGATCTGCCAATGCACATTTCCAAAGCCCGAACCGGACAAAGGCAATGTAACCTTTCATCCTCTCATGAGGCGAAAGGAGGCGGATGAAAACGCATTAAAAGGTCACAAGGACACTTGGTACCAAGGGGTTCTTTAGCCCACACCCAGGTCTGGGTCTGACAACCACCCTTGTAGTCCCTTCCTTGAACTGTGTACACTCCCCGTGTACTGACAGTACATGAAGATCACTGAGCTCTACAGTAGTCACTGAAGCCATCAGTAACACAGTCTTGATTGACAGTTGTTCTGTCAATCTGACACAGAGGCTCGGGAAGAGACGTTTGGTCCCTTCATGAACCGACAAATCAGGCAGTGCTGACCCACCGTCTCGGCCTCAAGCAATACGGCAGGCTGAGATAGCCTCCAAGTAGACTTTCGTTGAAAAGGCTCTGCCCTTATCCACTAAGTCCTGCAGAAGGACTTAATGGACATGGGTTTGGAACGGCACAGTGCGAGACGCCTATATAGGGTGCGATTTCTCGCACCTCATCTCAAACCGTTCTGGGGTAAACCCCCCTGTACTCAGATTCATCCCCTCATGGGCTGAGCCCAGAGAGTCAGATGTTCTGGTCATGGACAAATGAACTCGTCCCCTACTAGCGTTAGCATGTTTCTGCGTAACGGAAGTAGCCACGAGCGGTCGTACAGGACAGGTTCGACTGACACCCAGTGACCCCATTCTGGGGCCACCAGTATCACCATCAGCCCCTGGTCCCTCACTCTCATGAGTGTGGGAGCCAACAGGGACAGCGGAGGAAAACGTAAAAAGAGTTCCGAGCCATTTGTGCACTAGTGCATTTTGACCCAGAGGCACCGCACCCTCCACTGAGAAGAACAACGGACATCCCGTGTCTTCCAGTGAGGCAAAAGATCCACCAGGGGGCGATCAAACGATCCCAGATCCGTCCTGGTATCTCCGGGTGCAGAGACCAGTCGTCTTGAGAGGAATCACAGATTCCTCCTGCGACACAGCGCTGTCACACATTCCTTTGTGACCAACACACGACCGCAACTGCCCAGCCGTCTTAGCGATACGGCTAAGGCCATCATACCTGTCATTCTCATGCACATTTTGAAGGAGACCCTCCGGCCCGTGCAAAATTGTGCCAGGCAGGACAAAAAGGACTGATCCTTTTCAGTGGCGGGCTGGCTTTGAACAATAGTGAGTTCAGAGTCCTGCCTGTGAAATTCGCTGTTTGTGCAGGCACCAACACGCAGTTGATCCTGAAAACTTGATTTCAGTAGGTGGGACACCACTTTCTGAGTATGCTGCCTTGCCGCTGATCCTTGAGTCGGCTTGTAGCAGCCCATCATCTTATGTATGACGCTATGCAAGTGCCTTCTCTCCTCAGAGGGCCAATCGCAACCTGCGTGAATTCGACAAATACTCTGAGCTGAGGACGTTACAAACGGTAGCACCGTGTATTCGTAATTTTAACCTCAGAACCCTAACAACAGAGATTTCTGTGTGGTGGGTAAAAAGAGCATAAAAATAGGCGTCTTTCAGGTCTATCGATGTGAACCAGTCTCTCTGACGCACCATGCGGAGAGACGGATTTGATAACATCCTGAATTTGAACGCCATTAGATACTGATTGAGGGCTCTTAGGTCCAGTATCGGACGCAGCCCCCACCCCTTCTTTTTGACCAGGAATAGCACGAGTAGAGCCGCTGTTAGCTTGGTCTCTGGGTATTTCCTGTACAGTTCGTTTTCTTAACAGGGAGAATTATCTTCCTGTAGAAAATCGCCCGCCTGTCCCCTGCTTAAGAGAAGATCGCTTCCACTAGCCTGGGGAGGTCTCGAGGCGAACTGTAGTATACATCCCTGGATATAGAGTGCAGCACCTACTGTGGTGTGTTGCACCTTATCCATTCCGATATCATACAGTGGGGTTCCTACAACACTGGTTAGGCTCAATTGTGGTGCCGTGGCGCCATATAGTGGTTGAACAGAGTCGACCGTGAGCCGTTCCCTTGGGGACAGGGCGTAATCGTCCTCTCTTCATGGCGAGTATTCGCCCCGCTACCCTGAAGTGTCTGTGAGACCTCTGTGGTAGCGAGCGTGTGTCCCTTATGTTCTGGTTTTGTCCTGTTTCATTTCTTTTTGCCGTGCCCCTGAAATTCAGGCTGTAACGGTTTGAATTTTATTGGAGAAACAGGTAGAGAGGGTTCAATTTCTAATAACCACTCCGATGTCTTGCCAAGGAGACATCTTGGTCATAGTATCAGCGAACCTGGGTTACAGTCGTAACTCATGTTTATACTTACACAACATTATCCACATAATGTATAGTGTGTAAAGTCATTCTCCTTTCCATCGGGCGGTGGAGCGTGTTCGCCCCGCCCGGTCACCAGAACTCCAGGACCACCAGAGAGAGAGGGGGAGGCGGTGTCCACCGTCTCCTCCTGACATAGTCCCAGCCATGTCCCTCTCCTTTCTGTATTTCACTCTTGTAGAGTAGCTACCCGAGGCCTGCCTCTGGCTGGCTAGGGTGCTCCTCCTGGCCTGTAAACTGCAAGCAAGAACGCCTGCCATTTAGGCGACGCGTGCTTCGCAATGGATTTGGGCTCTCGTGTCAGAGCCGTGGCTTCTGACGTGAGGTGTGTGGCAACCCCTTCTTCCACGGGTAGCGGAAGAGTAGGGCTCAGCCCAGGACACGTCAACTGTTGCCCCAGTGCTGGTTGCCAACAGGAGTAGCAATTAAGACCGTTCTCTCATACTGGCTGCGGCTTGTGGCTATAGGCTACGCCGCTGGCAACTCGAGGTCGAGTATGAGTCGTGGGGAGAGGCTCGTTTTACTGGCCAGTCGCCTGCTCAATGACCTGGTTATAGGGGACATATTCTGTACCCCGGAGTAACTTTTGGGCCTCGTCCGTGTCCTCTTCCTAACTTGGTGTAGAAGGGACTGGAAATGTTTGGCCCGCTTTTCTGACGAACCTAGGTTCGGTTAGTCCGCATGCTTATGCGGAACGGACCTTCCTCACACGGCCCTCGGGCTGCGTGGGTTGGTCCCAGGCAAATAACACATGAGTTGTGTTCGTCGTGACCCGACATTCTATTCCCGCAGACCCCGCCCTCTTTCGAGGCACAGGGGTCCCTTCGTTGCTGGACTGCAGCGGTCATTGTTCACAACACGCGTGGAGCCTGTTTGTGGCAAGGTCTGTAAACAGGGGAGTCGTGTATGGGAGAAAAAACTTTCTAAGCTTTTATTGTCCCAGAGAAACAACACGATGTCGGTGTTAGCGTGTAGCTAACTGTAGCCTGCCCAGCTGGTAGTTTATGATGCTAGCTGGTGGCTTGCAGAGCTGAAAGAGAAACACTAGGAGCGTTTAACGCTAGTGTGTTTGCTCGGTTTTAGCTCGTGGCTACGAGGCCACTTTAGAGACGAAAACACGATGTGGAGCAGTGATGCTGTCATGTTTTTACTCAGTGATAGCACGTCGTGTGCAAAGCGTGTTGCTAGTGGGAGCTCTAAGCTTACCGATGGCAACGTGCTAAGCAAGCCGGTAGCATATTATGCTAGCTGGCGGCGTACAGGGCTGTCTCTGAAGGAATACAGTAGGAGCGTACTACGCTGGTGTTTGTCCGGTGTTTAGCTCGTGGCTAAAACCACCTCTGGGAGAAAAACACGATGTGAAGCAGGTTATGCTGTCGTGTTTACTCTGTGTCAGCATGCAGTGTGTAACGTGTTGCTGGTAGGAGCTTGTTAAGCTTCACCGATGGCAACGCACTAAGCTAGCTGGTAGCGTATTAAGCTGGTCAGAGAAAAGACACATTTAAGAGTGTAAACGCTGGTGTGTTTGTTCAGTGTTTTAGCTCTTGGCTAAGAACCACCTCGGAGAAAAACCACAATGTAAAGCAGGGACGCTGTCGTGTTTGCTATAGCTTGCCAAACGTGTTGTTAGTGGGAGTTTATTAAGCTCACTGGTGACAACATGCTAAAAACTAGCTGGTATCTTATGGCGCTAGCTGGTGGCGTGCAGAGCTGACCCGGAGAAAGCACACTAAGAGCGGACGACGCTGGTGTGTTTACTCGGTGTCAGCTTGTGGGTGAGATGTCACCCTGGAGAAAAACACGATGTTAAGGTGTCGTGTTTACCCTGTGCTAGCATGGTAGCCTGCAAGAAGTGTCGCTAGTGGGAGCTTGTTAAGCTCTCGGTGACGACATGCTACGCTAGCCGGTAGTATTATGATACTACCCGGTGGCGTCCCGCACTCTTTTCTGCGGGACCGGGGCTCTTGGACCCGGTCCTGCTCCTCAGAGTTGTGGAGGCCACGTTCACGTTAAGCGTTTTAAGCTTTAGGGAACAGAACAGGGAGGAGGGAAAAAAACGAAAACACAGGGGTTGAGCGGACTATGCTCACATGTTTGTTTTTCCCTAGCTAGCTCGTGGCTAACTGTGGCTAGCAGTCTGTGGGGCTGAGGAGAGCTCAGGGCTCTCCCTCTGGCAACCTGCTGCTAGGCTTGAAAGAAACAAACACTGGGGCCGAGTATATTATACTGGCGTGTTGTTCTTTACAGCTAGCTCAGGGCTAGCTGTGGCTAGTAATCAGGGTGAGACTAGGGAGAGTGTATTAAACTCGTCCTTCGAATCACGATTACTATGTAAGCAGACTATGCTTTCTTTTTAGCTTATTAAGCTTGGCTATGGAACGTATTAAGTTCCTAGCAGGTTTTGTAAAGAAAGTCAACACCTACCATCAGTAGCGTCTCGCGGTCCGGGATATTATCCTGTCCTGTTGAGACTTTCGCCGTACTGACTTCATAAGGTGGACTGAGAAGGTGCTTCCTCGATCGCGAACGAGAAGAGAAACTGAATTAGGGAAAATGACCCTCCACTGACTGATATAGGATGAGGGCGGGACCTCCAGTCAGAGGAAGGTCAGTCCAGCCAATAGAATTGTCTGGAAGTTTATGAAGGTGTACTTCTGTGTGATCACGCCGGAGGGCGCTCTCCCATAGCGAGACATCGAGTGAAATATTTGAAATAAAACTTAACATGTTGCAGCTTAAACCAAAATTGCTTCTCAACAGAACCGCGAGGTTCCCAGTTCGATCCCGGGCTGTCGAAGTGCCCTTGAGCAAGGCGCTGAACCCCTAATTGCTCCCGATGAGCAGGTTGGTGCCTTGCAGGGTTTTCCTCCACCGTCGGCGTATGAATGTGTGTGTGAATGGGTGAATGTAATGCACAATCTGTGTAAAACGCTTTGGATAAAAGCGCGATACAAATGCACCATATACCATTATATTTTATTTTTTAACAGTGAAAGGGAAAACAGAAAAATGAAACAAAAAAAACTAGTGCACACCTGTCCACCTGGGGGGTCTAAACTCCAAACCCCGGCCCACACAAACACAGACCTTGACCTTTTATGCCCCATTTCTTCGGGGCAGAACCACTACTGATCATTTTTAACAAGTTTCATGAAAATCCAGCCATTAGTCATACAGTACGTACCTTGACCTTGATTGTGAACCTTGTTCGCAATTTTTTTTTCGAGCCAAAACCTAATCATCTCTTCGGGGAGAGCCTAATGAAACTCCACTGGTCTGTCCTCATGTTATCTTGCCAATAACCCATTAAGACCTGAGGCGATTCTTAAAAATGTTTTCTAAATCCTAACAGTTTTTTGAAAAAAAAACAGAAAAAGAAATGTTTTCAAGATTTTTCAAAAATAGCCGAAGAAATCTAAAGTGACACAGATGCGTTCCAGGTCTTAATGGGATATAAACAAACACACAAAGACAACAAACAAACAAACAAACATACATGACCCTTTTGCAATGCCTAGCACGCATTGCTGCAGCATGTGTAACCATTAAGCCCTGATTTATGCTTAGTCGCACACGGGTGTATAGCAGATGTACAAGCTCTCAACGCGCCACATTTGTAGCGCGTTGAGAGCTTGTTGATCTGCTATTTACTGAGCACGACACAAGGCACGCAACTTAAGTATAAATCAGGCTTTAAATGGTGTAAGAGCAAACGTCCTTTATTATTCACTCGCAGCACACCGGCGTTGAATTATGGCTTACGGTATGTAGTCCAGAACATGCGTGTAATGAATGTATTCACACATACATATATAATGTTATAATGAGGATTTATTACTGTAAATATTCTACCTTTCTATTATGGAAATGCACTTCCGGTGGTTCCATGTGTACGCTCTCTCTGAGGGTTTGACTCTGTACAAGTGTGTTTGAATAGATCAATCACAAGGACAACGTTCCACCAGGAATACATATAGGCCTAATTCTGTTTCTGCTGTTAGAGCCTGACCGATAGATCGGTTTGGCCGATATCATTTAACTTAAAATATAGGACAGTTAATGTTTGTATTCTATATTTACTTGTTTTGCTTGTTCATTGTAAATGTTCTTTTCATATGTTTTTTAATACATACTATATATTTGTATCTATCAAAAAGATTAATACAAAATCTGGATCAGCATCAGTATCAGGATACTGCAATCTGGGAACCCATTCGGAAAAATAAAAGGAACAAAAATGTTGTTTCCCCTTTGTTTTTGCCTCAGGGGGCACCACCTCCTGATTTGTGTAGAAACCACCTCTAATGATAGAAACCACGCTGTACTGGGCAAGACCTAGAAGGTTGAGTGTTTAAACGGAATATACCAGAATTTGGCGGAAGTACCACACAAGGAAATGACGTTGACACTTTACAAATCTGTTTACATTGTCCGTGAATGAAATGAGTGTAGTGATTGGTCGAAAAAGATAGACCAGGCTCTTCTCTATGCAGATGAGTAAGGCTGGGAACGAGGCTAGCTAGAAACAGGAACTCGGTTTGGCCCCTCCCCTTTCATAGTCCACTTCCTCCCGGGTGCTTCTGTGTTTATTCCGCCTAACAACAACAACAACAACACTACATGTATAGGGCAGTGGTGGTGGTGGTGCTGACAGATTCTGCCGCCAGCAGAATCTTGCGTTAGAAATTAGTCAGGCTGTAATTGTGGTAGAAAAAAAAGGATAAAGACTTGGTCCTGTTCTCCCATTTCCCCTCTCTGTGGCCTCCTCCTCGTGTCCACATTAGCACAGGAAGAGGAGAGCAGAGCAGGAGCAGCGCTCCCCTGTGAAGGCTGTGGCTCCTCTAATGACATCCTGCAGTCTGCACCGTGTCAGGGCCGCCATGCCGCACGCCCAGAGCACGCTGACACAGGAATGCTAATGCTGCTTGACTGGAGGAGGTGGGCGTGTGGAGGAGGGTTCCATGTACTGCTCTGTTTTGTACAGTGGTGGTAATTCTTTTTTTACTTAAGTAAAAGTATCAATACCGCAATGTAGAAATACTCGGTTACAAGTAAAAGTCCGGTAATCGAAATTTACTTGAGTAAAAGTACAAAGGTATTGGTATAAAAAAAGTAAAAGTAGTCATTATGCAGAATGTCAATTGAACAAGTTTTAAGATATATATAAATCATTTGAAAATAGCAGATCTACAAGCTCACAACGCGTCGCTTTGCGACGCGTTGTGAGCTTGTAGATCGGCTATTTTCCAATAGTATACAGGGCTTAAGTGGTTAATGTATGGTTTTTTTTAAATCAGAATCTACAAAGTAACTAGTAACTAAAGTTTTCAAATAATTGTAGTGTACAATATTTGCCTCTGAGATGTAGTGGAGTAGAAGTAAAAGTACAAAAAAATGGAAATACTCCGTTAAAGTAAGAATACCTCAAAATTGTGCTTAAGTACAGTACTTGAGTAAATGTACTTAGTTACTTTACACCACTGCGTACTGCTCTGTTTTGTACCCGAGTGTGATCCGCTGGGGCCGGGCAATTATGGTGACTCACCGGGGCCCCGACTCTCTGCCACCTCCTCCAGGCTCTGGTTTGGTTCTGGGGAAGAAAAAAAGCATTAGACAAGATGTTCCTCTAAACGATTTCTATCCGGAGAACCAGAAAGAGAAATGTGGTGTCTGTCTGTACCCCCTCTGGGACCCAAACGTACTGAAATAACCTGATGAATGAATCGCTTTTAGCTGTGTTTTAAGAAATAGTGAAAAATAAACGATCTGCAAGCTCCACAACCCGTCACAAAGCTAACCGGGTTGTGAGCTTGTACATCTTCTATTTTTCCTATTCTTTTCTTTTTTTTTTCTTTTGAAAGTTTCTGAAACATTTTTGAAATATTTCTTGAACATTTCTGAATATGTTTTGAAAAACGTAAAAAAGAAAGTCGAGATTTGGGTACACACACACACACACACACACACACACACACACACACACACACACACACACACACACACACACACACACACACACACACACACACACACACACACACACACACACACACACACACACACACACACACACACTGCTATGCTGGAAGTCACACAAGAGAGAAACAGAGAGGCAGACAATATTCAGCGAACAGCCGAGAGTCAATCTGATATTTACTTGCAACGCATAAAAAAGGGTCCCCGACCCTACGTTTGGGAAACCCTGCATTTATTAGTAAGAGAAGAGAAAATGAGATCATGAGAATGCATTGAAGTGCTCCGTGCTATAATCTGCCTAATGTATTGATCCGAGATGGATGTTCTGAGCCGTGCGGCGTGCGCGCCCGCCCACGCGTGTGAGTGCTTATGCATGCCAACGCGTACCGTATGGAAATGACTGCATATGCTGTCAATTACAATTCCATTTGAAACTTCCGTAAACTATAGCCACTCCTTCAGGAAGCCAGCAAGAGTTTGAACTTTATTTATTGTAACACACACACACACACACACACACACACACACACACACACACACACACACACACACACACACACACACACGAGAGCTTTCTGCACTACACATTAGACGACCGGCCTTCTTCTTCTTCTCCCCCGATGGGCATGGATTTGCAGGAAGATCTTTCTCTCTCTCTCTGCCTCCTAAACTTAATAATTGATGCGGTTTGATTTATGTCTGTATGTTCTGCTCAGAGAACGAACTCAGCAACCCATCTTCTCTGTCTCTTCGTCCCCAGAGCCTTTCTCTCTCTTTCTCTCTCTCTCTCCCACCTGTAAGTTTTAATATTTTTCAAGACATGTCGGAGAGTCCTCAGTTTTCTTCATTATTATGGTAATGTCACGCTGACTCGTTCCTCCACTGAAGTGCTTTATTGTCTTTGGCCGCTTTTGGGCCCTCTTTGAGGAAAAAGCTAATGCGTTTTCTTTTGATGCTCCCAACGTCACTCTGGTGATGGGTGTGTGATATTTGAGTGTCTCTCTCTCTGTGACGATGTGACCTTTGGAAGGGAACAGTGCTTTTTCAATTTTTTGGGAGGGATATTTGACATTTAACATCATAATAATCTGACTATGATGGTATACTTGACATTACTGAGGATGGGATTCCATTCGTTTCAGCGACTTGAAACCGGCTTGAGATAGGTAACCCCCCACCACACTCTAAATATGATGTGGGGTTATTCTTTGTCAGTTAGGCTACATTAGCATATATGTGTATTATTCTTTTGTTTAAGGTCAAAGCTCTATATTCTGATATCAATACTGCAATGTAGAAATACTCTGTTACAAGGAAAAGTCTGGTAATCGAAATTTACTTGAGTACAAAAGTATTGGTATCAAATCAAAATCACAACGCGTCGCTTTGCGATGAAGCTGTGGATTGAGAATTGATTACAATTTACAATGTAGGCATTACACTTGTGGTCCAGAAAAAAATAAGCAATTATATATACATATACTTAACTTTGTCATTATGAAAAATAGCTAAAATACCAGATCTACAAGCTCAACGCATCACATTGTGAGCTTGTAGAGCTTTTTTCGTTTGCCTATCTTGAATTTTCTGCAAATATTCGCCTATAATAGGGACGCTAGAGTTCATAGAAAAGCCCTGTCTTTATGTGTGTGTGTGTGTGTGTGTGTGTGTGTGTGTGTGTGTGTGTGTGTGTGTGTGTGTGTGTGTGTGTGTGTGTGTGTGTGTGTGTGTGTGTGTGTGTGTGTGTGTGTGTGTGTGTGTGTGTGTGTGTGTGTGTGTGTGTGTGTGTGTGTGTGTGTGTGTGTGTGTTTGTGTGTGTGCGTGTGTGTGCGTGCACACTGTACTGTATGTGTTCTGGCCTTTCTAGTTAGGTCTCATTAGCTTCCATTGTACTTGAAGCATTAGCATTTACACTGGCACGTGTATTTGATGTGAGTCGAACACGCAAAGCACTAGGGATGAATGTCTGTTGGCCAATGGGAGGAAAAGAGTGCAATTCTGCTGTTCACTCTATCTGCAAGTCTTATAGAGTGAACACACACACACACACACACACACACACACACACACACACACACACACACACACACACACACACACACACACACACACACACACACACACACACACACACACACACACACACAGTAATTGAGGAAAGCGACACTGAGCAGGGATAGATTTTAATAACCCCACGACATATTATGCATTAAAATGTACATGCAGCGGGTGGCAGCTCCTACAGTATGTGTTTAAAGTGATATGATTCAGTAGAAAAATGCATAATTATCTGTGCCGTGTAGCAGGGTAAAGACAGCAGTCAAAGTGTCATCCTTATGCAATATGCAGTACTTATTCATTCTCATGCATTCTCTCTCATAATCTTCACATTGAGCGAATGAAATGCTTGTGAAAATTAATCCTCATTTTACTGCAGTGGAGACACCCTCAAAGCCCCTCTGTACACCCTCATATTTGAAACTGGGAAGAGAGCAAAATTTGAATCCCCTCCCTGTAATCGCCTACACTGGAGCCAATTTCAGACTGAAGCTCCACGCAGCTTCAGGCTGATAACCAGGCTAGTGTGGAGCTGTAACGATGGCGATATGTGCCCGGTTTGGGTGTAAGGAGCAGCATGGCCTCTAGGGTCACTAGCAGGAGATGTCAGGCTCTTAGTTGTGTTTTATTGATATTGCCAAATTATGCCATTTCAAGTCTCACCAATGGTATGAAATGGTATATGCTTCCGGTCTCCTGAGTGGGTGCGGTCACCCTAGGTGAATGTCATTAGTCTTGTGAATCGTTGTTACCTCATCTCTCTAAGAGTGAGTCTGTTGCCGACACAAACACGGGTTCCGTACTAAGTTAATTTTTTCCTGATTTGTCTGTCTGGAAAATGTAATTTTAGTGTCAGAAATGTGTGGGAAGACGTGGCTTGTGAAGGATGCGTCCAATATTTACTCCTGCGAGTACGGGGGCCCGGAAGAATCGATCATAATCTGTGCTCACACTGACTTCTCTCATTGGAATTAATAGACTCAGGACAGCCTCTGGTCTCAGGCAACAGATAACAGGAAATGACTTAAAGTGAAGTAAAGGTGCTGCGTCTCGGTTTCATCTATTCTTACCGTCTCTCTTGGAAGAAAACTAGCTTGGTAAACCATCCCAGTTGCATGGAAAAAGTACTCAATTGTTTTTACTTAAGTAAAAGTATCAATACTGTAATGTAGAAATGCTCTGTTACAAGTAAAAGTCTGGTATTCAAAATGTATGTGAGTAAAAGTAGGCCTACAAAGTATTGGTTTCAAAATGTACTTAAAGTATGCAGAATGTCCCATTTCACAAAGTTTTGAAATGTATAATAAAATGCATAGAAATCTTTTGAAAATAGCAGATCTACAAGCTCACAATGCGTCGCATCGCAACACATTGTGAGCTTGTAGATTTATACAAAATTTATAGGGCTTAAGTGGTTTTGTAATAATAATCAAAATCTACAAAGTAACTATTAACTAAAGTTTTCAAATAATTGTAGTGGAGTAAAAGTAAAATAGTTGCCTCTGAGACGTAGTGGAGTAGAAATAAAAGTACTGAAAATTGCAAATACTCCAGTAAAGTAAAAATATCTCCAAATTGTACTTAAGTACAGTACTTGAGTACATGTACTTTACACCACTGGAATTCACATTATCACGTGTCAAATGTGGAAGAGCCCGATCAGCGTCTTGTCAATCACAGGGCCCTGAGCGCAGATGCCTGATTGGCTCTTGCCACTTTTTGGTTTCTGCAAAACACACACACACACACACACACACACACAGTGCTTGGGGGTCCAGACCGGTCTGCACCGCTCTCAGGGGCGTCACGGCCATTCACTGTGAGTACGACGCGACACCCTCACTCTCACAGATCTGTGATTTCATACCCCCCACTTTAAAAAAAAAAAAATATATATATATATATATTTCTTGATAATAAATCGGTAAAATAAGAATTAAATAACCTAACCCTAAACCCGAAATAAAGTAACCAAAACACGAAAAAAAAACTAACAAAATCTGCCCCAAAAAACGTGAAATTTTCAAAATACAGAATTTGTTTACATTTGACAGTTGACAAATGTTTTTCACGCTTTTTCAAAAATAGCGAATCTACAAGCTCATAGCGCGGCACTCGGTGCCGCACTTTGAGCTTGTATATCTGCTATTTTTGAATAGCCAAAGTGTAAAATAAGGGGTATAGTCCACCGAAAGTCCATCCCCCCCACCTTCTGAGAGCCTGTGACGTCCCTGACCGCTCTGCAGAAGACACATGATAGTGTGTCTGTCTTCACGCGACCAGGGATGATTTACCAGGCTAGTAGTAAGACACTGGCTGTGAACTGTGAAGGTCGTTGTAGGGTGGGTGGTGGCTGATTTAAGCAGTCACACCTGGCCTGAGTCAAAGTAATTAGACGTGTGTGCTGGGGGTTGAGTACACACCTGTAGTGCGTCATGCTGTCACGCCTCTGTCATGACAGCACGTCCCATCTGCTCTACTGGGACTTTTTGACACACGGAATTCTGTGTTGAACAGTTTTTGCCGTGAGTTTGAACCTAACACATGACAAGCAGCTGGATGTGTTTACGCACCGTCAATAAAATGAGTTTTGATTGATTGATTGAATTGGACGTCCCTCCGTGTGTGTGTGTGTGTGTGTGTGTGTGTGTGTGTGTGTGTGTGTGTGTGTGTGTGTGTGTGTGTGTGTGTGTGTGTGTGTGTGTGTGTGTGTGTGTGTGTGTGTGTGTGTGTGTGTGTGTGTGTGTTGAACAAAATGCCTCAAATCATGAACACAGCATGCAATTTCAGTGACATTTTGCACGTACACTCGCACTACGTTGAGGAACAAATGCCACCCTTTCAACATTGCCCTATTATAGAGCCACCAGGAGGCAGATTTTTTGCAAAACATTTTTTTTTCATATTACTCCTACAAATGTTGTCCAAACATCACGCAAATCGGTACATATTATCTCTTTAATCAAGTGATCAAGGTAGATCTGTCCGATTTCTTTCATTCAAGCCTGATTTGTGAATTTCGATGCAATCTTATACAAGAAATCATCAATCATCAAGTTCATCTGTTTGAACTAGGATTGAATGATATTGGGTAAAATGTACAATGCAATATATATTTTTTTGCAATATATTTTCATTGCAAATATAAAGTACTTATCTAATTTAATCTGATATACGCAGATCTCAGAATCAGAAGGGTGTATCCGTCAAAACTCCCTACAAGTACAAGCCAAATGAAATTATGTGCGGTTCACAAAGTACTGTGCTGCAAAAATAATTCTGAATAATACAAAAATAATGTATCACTCTTATTGTCAAATGCTGCAATGATCAGGGTGATTTTAGAGGGTGAAAGGCAGTTGTTCAATACTCTGGTTGATCCAACATGGCACCTCTGTGAGGTGCCATTCATCAAGAAGTCATTAAATCGTTATGCTATTAATCAGATGGGCTGTAGGCTACTGTTTCTCTTCCTTACTAGTCATGAAAAATGCGAACCTAGCTAGATTTCCTTTTCTACCAAAAAAGAGTGTTTTGTGACTGACTGACTGACTGACTGACAGACTCAGTTTGGCTCAGCTACAGTACATTGCATCCTTTGAAATGCACATGTGTGTACATTGCAATGTCGATGCTGAAAACAATATATTGTGCAGCAGCAGCTCGAGTTTGAGTGACTGTTGTGCAGTCGTTCAAACTCGACGTACTGCACTAGTCGTTCAAACAATATATTCTGCAGCAGCCCGAGTTTTAACGGAACCCCCTGCTGTCTTTCAATTCCCCCCCGCCGAGCTCTGCCACAGTCGTTATCTGTCAATATAAATGTCATAGAAGTAAGAAGAGGATGTGTGGCATTTTGATCACTACTAGCCTCAGTTGGTTTCTCTCTAGCGAGGTTCTTCCTCTGTCCCCAACCTGTGAGAAGTGCCAGAGGCCTGCCACACAGTGGCTGCCGTGCTTCAAACGGACGTGGACTTCAAACACGGGAGAGAGAACATGGCGTTTGAAACACCACAGACTCCGTGACAGACAGGACTTTTAGTGTAGCAGTCACCAGAGCTTTGTGTGTGCTGCTGAAAAACGGTGCCACTCAACACTACTGCTTCTTGCACACGCATTGGACCAGTAGGCACCACCACGCACACATTGTACAAAACACATCCTGCAGTTGCTTAGATTATAGATTGTTGTCGTAGTCTGGCTTTAATGTGCTTAACAGTTACCAGTACCAACATTAGCTTACAGTTAACCAGCAGTTACAGTAACTTACCAGTTGTTTGGGCTACAGCCACCCAGGAGGGGCCAATTGGAAAGGAGAGTGATGTATTTGTTTTAATTCAAATTCAATTCAAGATATTTTGTCAAATTGTTTTCACAATCTTTTAATAATTTTCAAAAACGTTCAAAAATAGCTAAAATAGCTGATCTTCCAGCTCATATTGGCTGTTTCCCACTATTTTTTTTAATTCGCAATAGGGGGCCGCAGCCAAAGGCTCTGACTATTTGAGGGTCTTTGGCATGGAATGGTTGGGGAACCCTTGTTTTACACAATGTCTGGATGTATATCTACTTAAGGTCAGGCCTATGTGTCCATTTCTGCTTGTTTTCAGTCCTGTGTTAACCACTTAAACCCTATACTTGGTTGACTGGAGTCCCTCATAGTAGTGACCTTTCAGTTTTCAGCTAATGTCTTCGTGGAAAATAGCAGTAATAACGTTTAATAACGTTTTCCCCACAATACGGATGCTGGGGTTTAAGTGGTGAAGTGGCGAAAAAACTGAAGCACAGATTTACAGTTACTTCCTGAGTGTATTTATAGAACATCAGAGAGGAGTCTAGCATGGCGTGTTATCTATTGTTGTCCTTCCTTCTCAACTTAAGCTATTGTCATAAATTGTGTGTGTTTGTGTCTGTGGGAGTGTGTGATGAATGGGACACTGCAGTGGTCGGGTTGACTGCACTGTGTGTGTGTGTGTGTGTGTGTGTGTGTGTGTGTGTGTGTGTGTGTGTGTGTGTGTGTGTGTGTGTGTGTGTGTGTGTGTGTGTGTGTGTGTGTGTGTGTGTGTGTTTTCCAGGATGAAGGGAACAGAATGAGATTATTGGTGATGTCGCTTCTCTGCTCTCATTGCCTGTCCTCCATCTTGTGATTAGCTGTGTGTGTGTGTGTGTGTGTGCGTGCGCGTGTTTGTGTATACGTACATCCTGTGTTCTGCTGCTTGAAGTGGACCAGACAAACGGTGAATGGAGAATCAGTCTGGCTTTGAACTGCATGACACGCGCACACACACACACACACACACACACACACACACACACACACACACACACACACACACACACACACACACACACACACACACACACACAGGTAAACGTGCGTGCACATTATGTGGTGAGGTGATTGATGGTTTGATTGATTTTATTTGACAATCTCATCTTAATAACATACGGCTCTGCTGAGAAAGCTAAAACAGTCAGGATAACACAATGAAGCCCTGAGGCTTACTTTCATGGTGGTCTTATAAAGCCTCTTATCACCAAACACCAAAATGTACATTAAAGCCATAATAATCCTTAACAAAAACATGTTTGTTTTTGCTATTTTATTTAGCCTATTATGAATGACAGTGGTCTGTATGCGTGCACGCACGTGTTTTGTAAGTGTACGCACAATACGCATGCCACATGATGCACGCGCATTTGTTCAGTGAGGGCATAGATGTAGATTGGTCGTGAAGGGCGGACGGGAGGTCCCGTGACTTGGTCAAGTATTTTTTGGGGGTCGCCAGCCAAAAGGTTGAGAACCACTGGCCTAAGGAGGGAAGGTTCAGGGATCAATCGTTGTGTTAAAGCCATTAAGACCTGGAACTGTGTCATTTTTAGATTTGAGCTAAAAAGCATTATTTTACACTTTGGGCTATTCAAAAATAGCAGATATACAAGCTCATAGCGCGGCACCGAGTGCGCGCTACGAACTTGTAGATCTGCTATTTTTGAAAAATTGTGAAAATGTGTGCAAATCTTTGAATATATATTTTTTTAAAGCGAACATTTTTAACTCAAATCTTTGCTTCTGGGGGGTCCCTGGAACAAGATATTTTGATGGGGTCCGCGGCCAAATACATACTCGTTGGCGTCATAAAGTGTATGTCCGACGAGCAAGAAAATAAAGGAAGATTTAAAGGCTTAATGGGTTAAAAAGAACAGGGAACTTGAATGATGGAAATAATTTAGTTTTCCCCAGGAATTGTGTGGAGAGAGGAGGTGAGCGAAAATGGTTAAAACAGCATTTGTTTGTTTTGTAGTTTTGTATCTGTTGGAGTTTGAAGCTGAAGCCTTTATTTTTTATAGCAGCTACAAGCTACAAAGCTACAAGTGCCAGATGTGTCTTTGTATCTTCCATTGGCTTCCATTGACAATTAACGGTAGACTGGCTTCGTAGCTGCCAGTGTGAACACAACGTAAGGGGGCAAAAGGTAATCGAACATATCAATATAATCAATTATTAGATAAATATACATTTTAATAAAATAAAAGTAGCAAGAAAAAGAGAAATCTCCTGGTACCCTTTCCCACAAACTTGCTGCTACAAAGGTTTACTTACCCAGGTTGCTATTAAATCTAGGAGGAACAATATCCGTAGTGCTGTATCTAGTGGAATAGCTGTGAACCTTCTCCTTACCTGGGTAAGAGATTAGGTATTTATGTATGAGAGCCACTTTCAACCACCCCAAAGCTCTCAAGATGAGGAGTCAAGGTGAGTTCTCCTGGGTAGATGATACAGAATAAAACTTTTCAAGAATATGAGCTCATAAGTCTCAACTATAAGTCTCTTACACGGTACACACAGCTCAGAAGAGTTCATATAAGCAAACCCCATCATCGACACTCAGGAAAAAGATGTCCTTTTTGGGTGTCCTTGAGGTTTTTACTTTGTAGACATGCATTGGCAGCAAATAAACAGTGTACGCCGTTTGCATGCTTCCCCTGCCTACAAAATGAAAAGCACCTCAAGGACATTTCGTGAGTGTGGTGAATCAGAATAATCCTTATTAATTTATTTTCAGAAGTCTGAATCATGTTTCTAAGGTCATACCATTTGTGTCACGAGCAACAGGCCTAATGAAAATGAGCCAAGAGCTAACGCACAGCTCCTGGCAGGGTCATTGTTGCTTTCCAGTGTTGCCAGATTTTGCGAGAGAAATAAGCGACCAGGTCTACGAAAACAAGTCAAAAAGAAGCGACTAATAGGCCACTTGAGCACTTAACCTATATGCATTGTAGATCTGCTATTTTCAAAAACATATTAGTTGTGTAGTTAAACATTTTAACTACACAAATCTGGTACAGGGATCCCTGGCACAAATTGTTTTCAGATGGGGATACAACAACAATTACATATTCATTTGGGGTTCCTTGACGTGAAAATGTTTGAGAACCACTGGTTTAAACAGCATTTCAAGCCCAATAAAAAACAAGCCCAAAGTCGATAATAAATAAGCAGACATGGCCACACTGTTGCGTTCCTGACCAGAAATCTTGAAATTCTGCCTAAAAAAACGTGTTCTCTGATTAACCTTGGTGAGGACCCTTTTAGCATGGACCACTACTGACATAATGGCTATCCAACACACCGCCAAAGGTAATTAACTAAGTCGTTAGCTGTAAGCTGCTGTGTTCACAAGCTATAACCTTAAAACCAGGGGACATTTTCAATGTTATCTTTGACCCGCACAGTATGGATTCTCTTTTTTAACGATATGGAGCGATTACAGACAGCCTACAGTCAGAGCTCCACTTTGCTGATATTCAGTAGTTCTGCTGCACTCAGTGTACTTTCTACTGTGCTTTTTCTACTGCGCTTTTATCTTTGCTGGAGACCAGAAAGTGCAGCATTATTTGCATATGAAAAGAGTTCACAAAGAGTTCAATCAATTAAAGGGACACTTTAAAGAACAAAAAATCATTGTTCTGATAATGTACAGTATAATGCTGTAGCGTGGCAAAAAAATATCGAATGTATTATATTCCTGAAAGAACAACAACCTCCAAACGCACCTCTTTGCATCATCATGTGCACGGAATGTACACAGTAGCACATCCAATGCATTGTTTTGCGTCATGTCATTGTGTGGACATTTTTGCATTTTGCGGAGAGGACAGACGCACACACAAGGTATTTTCTGTTGCCGCACTATGTATATGAGCTCCTCATATTAGAATAATGGCATTCATGTTCAGAAAGGGCATATTGCCTACTGTTGGTGTGTGCATTCAGACACAGACATCAAAGCTACCAGCGTCTCTACAATTTACAATTACAATTAGCAGATGCTCTTAACTAGAGCGACTTCCAATAAGCAAAGTAAACGCATACATCAAATGCAGAGAGCCAGTGTAGTAGTGCCTCAACAAACTAGGATGACAGGTAAAACCAACAACCATCAGTCGAAACAATTACAATCAAAATCATATTCGGTACATTGAAACTATAGCATACCAGGTAAACAGTGAACCTAGCATCATGTCTAAATGACCTGATAACATTTTAACAAGCCTATATGACAAAAACATGAGAACAAAAATGAGAGTCTGCGTGGTCGTCATAATAACTAGGTCAAGTGCTATGGCTCAGTATGACTGTAGTTTCTCTAGGAGGGTGTTTTGCGTTGTCTTCTGTGCAGTGGTGGAAAGTACAGTAACTAAGTGCATTTAGTTAAGTACTGTACTTAAGTACAATTTTGAGGTATTTGTATATCCCATTTCCAATACTTTTACTTCTACTCCACTACACCTTAGAGGCAAATATTGTACTTTTACTCCACTACAATTATTTGAAAACGAATTACTCTGTAGATTTTGATCATTATTACAAAACATACATTAACCACTTCAGCCCTATATACATTTCGTCCATTTGAAAATAGCAGATCTACAAGCTCACAATGCGTTGCGATACGACGCATTGCACATTGTGCTCCTCCTGGCGAGCTCCCACAGCCACCTTTCATCAGTGGCTTCTGAAAGGAGCGAGTGGAGGACACCAGAGGAGGCGAGGCAAAGGAGGAAGAGGAGGCCTACTGTCACAGCCTTGAGTGTACTGTGTGTCCTCTGTGGACCTCAGCCCCTCCCCTCCCCCTCCCCCTCTCTGTGTGACAGAGCGCAGGGCTGACCGTGTTACTGCCTGACTGAAATATATATATAAACGGCCAGATGGGAGGAAAGTCGAAAGTCTTCTCCTTCATCTTCTTGCTGACTGAGCACACCGTTCTGTGTTCTCTCCATCTTTGTTTACACACACACACACACACACACACACACACACACACACACACACACACACACACACACACACACACACACACACACACACACACACACACACACACACACACATCAACCCACCCCTCTGGGCCCTACTGTATGTATCCTGTATTCTCTCTCTCTCTCTCTCACACTCTCTCTCTCTCTCTGTGTCTCTCTCTCTCTCTCTCTCTCTCTCTCTCTCTCTCTCTCTCTCTCTCTCTCTCTCTGTCTCTCTGTCTCTCTGTCTCTCTCTCTCTCTCTCTCTCTCTCTCTCTCTCTCTCTCTCTCTCTCTCTCTCTCTCTCTCTCTCTCTCTCCTCCCCTGTAGCTCCATTCACATCTTCTCTCATCCTCCTGCCTCTCTCTCTTTTATCTGGTCTCCTTATCACCCTGAGGGTCTGGTAGATAAGGCCATGGATCCGCTCTGAAACGTTTCCCAGTAAAGCTTAAGGCTGCTGTCCCATCCTGTTCCCAGTATTTAGCATGAATGATTCTTAATCCCAGTGTTTAGTCTGTATGATTCAGGTCTTAATCCCAGTGTTTAGCATGTATGATCCAGGTCTTAATCCGAGTATTTATACAGGTCTTGTTCCCTGTATTTAGTCTTTTTGATACAGGTCTTGTTCCTTGTATTTAGTCTGGTTACATGTCGCCTTTCCGACGTTAACTAACCTTAACCCTGACCCTAACCCTAACCGCACAGTAGGGCTGTCAAAAAAAATCGATTCATGAATAAATCGCGATTCTTAATGCCACGATTTTAAAAATCGATTCAAAATATTAAAATCGATTTTTTTTTTTTTTAAATATTTTTTTTTTTTTTTTTTTTTTTTATATATATATATTTTTTTATAAAATCGCAATAAATCGCAGAATCGAATATCAATTAATCGCAGAATCGCAATTTTAATCGAATCGGCACCCTAGAAAATCGCAATAAATCGCAGAATCGCAATTTTAATCGAATCGGCACCCTAGAAAATAGCAATAAATCGCAGAATCGAATCGAATATCAATTAATCGCAGAATCGCAATTTTAATCGAATCGGCACCCTAGGAATCGATTTTGAATCGAATCGTGAGGTAAGTGAATCGTGACACCCCTACCGCACAGGGCTAGTTCCCTGTATCATACAGACAAAATATTAGCCAAAAGTACCCATTATGCAGAATGTCCCATTTCAAGTTCTCAAATGTATACAAATCTTTTGAAAATAGCAGATCCACAAGCTCACAATGCGTCGCATCACGACACATTGTGAGCTTGTAGATCTGCTTTTTTCAAATGGCTGAAATATGTATAGGGCTGAAGTGGTTACTGTATATTTTGTAATGATAATAAAACTCTACAAAGTAACTAGTAACTAAACAGGGCTAGTTCCCTGTATTTAGTCTGTATTGAGTTCTTAACAAGCTGTGTACATCTCATCCTACATGCCACGTTTACATCCCTTAATTCCCTCTCATGAAGGACTTATCAAAGTGACTGTGGGCCATGTAGTGAAAACCTAACACTTACATTTCAAATGGCAGCCTTTGATTGACCGTTGAAAGGCTCTAGTCTATGTCCTCCCGGTGGGGTTTCCTCACTGTCAGGCGAGTCTGTATTGGATACGACAGCAGTGACAACAACACACAAACAACGTGTGTGGGGAGGAATTAATTGGCATGGCGAGACGGCTACTAAATTGGTGAGAAAAAGCGGTAAAAGCAACAAAAGAAGAAAGAAGAAGAAAAAGTGCGGACAGAGATCTGAGAGAAAGATGGATAGAGGCAGACAATTAATGTGTAAGAGAGGGAGACAGGGGAGGCAGACACAGAGTATAGAGACAATGTACAAATGGTAATCACATGCTGCACTACTAAGGCTGTATGTAGAAATGTCACCGCATGTATTAGTGTTATTATTGGGGCATCGCCTCATGGCGGAAATGTGCACTCCACTGACTCACATTACCCGCCTTTTATGAAGAAAAGGCGCCGCCTGGAGCGCTTTTCTGCTGAAATTGAAAAACATAAAGAAAAGAAAAGCGAGGATCGTGCGACAAGCATTTTGTTTTGCATAACATTATCAGCTCAGACTAGCAGCTCTGCATTCGTCTGTATGTCTGATGTCTGATGATGGCTAAAATTGCATTAGCTTTCTTCTTTTTTTGGGAGAAGAGGTGGTGGTGGTAGTCGAGTGTGGGATGCCTCCGTGGATGTAGTTTTTGTCATAGTCTTTTGAATAAAATTCCCTTTATTTTTTGTCATATTTTAGTCATCTGAAATGTTTTACTTTTAGTCTAGTTTTAGTCGACTAAATATCATAAGATTATAGTCGACTAAACGTACAGTTGATTTAGACGCCTAAAATGTATTTTGGCGGTGCCTTGATGGCGTCGTAATGGCTGATTTTACACTTGGTTGCATGCTGAAAATAGCAGATCTACAAGCTCGTTCTGCGACGCGTTGTGAGCTTGTAGATCTGCTATATTCAGAGCGCAACACGCAAGCGCAACCAAACATAAAATGACTTGTCTTTTTAGTTCTACTGGATCTCGTCTCCACTCGTCCCTCCCTAACATTTTTGTCTAGTTTTTATTTGTTGACAAAATTGTCAGTATATTTAGTCTTAGTTTTAGTCATCGTAGCTTAGTTTTTATTTCGTTTTTATTTAGTTTTCGTCAGTGAAAAAAGGTAGTCGACGAACATTGTTCGTCATAGTTTTAGTCGACGAAATCATCACTGCTCTGTGGTTGAAAGTGGGGCTTAAAATGTTGAACTATTCTCAACTTTTGAAAGCACTCACGCCTTTTAAAAGCGGGCGCTATGCAGGCGTCTTTTGGTAATTTCTCATGGGTTTCAATGTAAAAAAAAAAAAGCCCACAGTGCATAGTTTTTTTTTTAAGAAGGCAGATGAGATATCATGTAAACATACCCTGTAATTGTACTGTAGTTTATTCCTGTCTTAGGAGCAGGTGTAGCTTTGAGGTTTTGGCTTATGTGCTGTCACACTGCCCAGTTTGATGTCACGCTGAGGAATGAGTCTGTTTATAGTGACTCTGTGCTCGGGTTCCAATTTGAGTGTCTGTCTACAGATACTGTACCTTTTCATAAAAAAAAGTATAATTGAGTGTGAATCACATACAGGAGCTCTCCTTATATTATTCTGTATTTTTTTTCTCTTTCTCACACAAATACACGCTCACGTTCACACACTCGCACGCACACGTGCGCACGCACGCACGCACGCACGCACGCACGCACGCACGCACGCACGCACGCACGCACATACACACACACACACACACACACACACACACACACACACACTCACTCTACAGGGGTTGAGTGCTAACGAACCTCAGCAAGTGTACCTGTGACCTCATCTGCTGACCAGGAAAAAATGTCAAATGTCTGCCACCTGATTGGTCAAAGAGGCTTAGCAACGGATCTAGCAGTAAGCCTTGTCACATGCTATTGGGCAGTAAACAAAGAAAAAAAAAACATGTTTTTTTTTCTTTTTTCCTCCTGAGACTAAATTCCTCACAAGAGAGTGTTTGTCAGGAGCTGAGGAACGTGTGTGTGTGTCTGTGTGTGCGCGCGCGCTTGTGTGTGTGTGCACGCTTTGCTTGCTGTTCTGGTAAAGTCCCCTTTTAAAGAAGAATCCATGGTTCCCTGGACACAATGTCCTGCTCACTGTACAAGGTTAGGGGGGACCCCGCACTCACGTTTTAATGTTATTTTTTTAAATATATGCTCTATATAATTTAATGAATGGACATCAACTGGACGCGAGTTATGAATTCATATATCACCAGTAGTTGGTGCTATAGCAGGGGTAGGCAACCTGCTGCTCTAGAGCCTCATGTGGCCCTTATAGGCCCTCTCTCCCCTGGCTCCCTGTTGTTTGGGCAAGAAGTATGTAAAGGAATAAGAGGTTTTCTTTAGTTTTAGTTTTTTACATTTTAATCATAATGTATTATTGTAGTAAGGCATAACGTTATTCTTACATTCTCCTATTGTAAAGATAAAAATAAGAAACACATAAAGAATGTATTAATGCGTGGGTTTGCTTTCTACACCAAAGCTGCTGGCTTACTGGTATACTTGATCTGCTTTGAGAAATTGGCAAACAACAAAAAAAGTAATATTGAAAGAACAGAAAAAGCACAAATAAATAAATAAAGCAAACATATTTTGCGGCTCCAGACAGGGGGGGGGGGGGGGGAATGTCTCTTTTGATAATAATGGTTGCCTACCCCTGTGCTATAGCTATGATTCCTAATTGGTCAATATATAATACAACTATGTGAAAGTTGGAACAGATCTAACCATGTGTAGTCAAGTTCCAACTTCTTGTTGCCAGTAGGTGGCGCTAAAACCATGATCAACGTTGCAACTTGTAGATGTCTTCAGGCCATGACTCTGATCAAACGTGACGTGTGGGGCAGATATGACCTTACGTACAGCTGAGTTAGAAACGTGTCGCACCGTTCAACGAAAACCTTTCATCATCAGGGTTTTTTGTACGAGTTTGAGGTGGATTTGATTATCCAGGAGTTTGTTTAAGTATACTGTAACTAACACACACACACACACACACACACACACACACACACACACACACACACACACACACCCGCAGAGGAGAAGGATGGAATCCCTTGTTCTGCTGTTCTTGTGTTGGTAAGCACCAACACTCCCTTCACTCCCTTGATGGTAATATTCTATCCTATGTAAGCAGAACCGAACGCCACATTTACCACTAATAGACATGGAGCTGGAAATAGAGGAAAGAGAAGCGGACTGTGTCCTTGTACACAATCTGCTGTCATCTGGTCCCTGTGAACATAAGGCAGCAACAGCAGGGGTCTGTGACCGGGTTCCTCATGCACTGAAGGGACATCAGTTTCACATTAAACGTCTCACATTACGCGTAGCATTAAAAGATCTTCACACTCACACAAGTCACAACTTTCTCTCCTGTCTCTCCATATGGCAGCGTGTGATATATCTCACTTAACCAAAGTTAAAGATATCAGGTTGTTAGCGAAATGTCAATCTGGGAACCCATTCGGTAGAAAGACTTTTTTTTTTTCCTTTCCTTTTGCCTCTGGGGGCACCACCTCTTTCGTGTAGAAACAGGAACTCGTTTTGTCTCCTCCCCTTTCTTAGTCCACTTCCTCCTGGGTCCATCTGTGTTTATTCCTACTAACAACAAACAATACATGTTTAGGGCAGTGCTGCTGACAGATTCTGCTAACAGCAGAATCTGTCTCGAGAGATTAGCGAAATATAAACGGCGATAGCGGCGAGGTAACAGTGGCCAGCCACGGAGGAGGGAGCAGTGCCGCATTTGATCACATTCGACCTTGGAAAAATAATGAGCGCCGACTTTTGGGCTGTGTGTGAGATCAATGGTTCAAACGGTTCGTGCTGTGAGGGCGCCAGTAATCACCCAAGCACCATCACAGCACAAACCGAGCGTTTGATTCCCCCCCGCCCCCCGGACGATTCCATGTGACGTTTGCACGTTTTTTTCCCTCCGGTCCATGTTGTTTGTGCATATTTTTTGCAACGGTGCTGCAGTCTGCTCTCGGAGCCCAAACACACTCCGGACGGTGCAATAGGCTCTATGCACAGCCATTTGGAACACCCTCAAGGAACCATGAGGGTCCCTGGACCCCAATTTGTAGCCACTGGTGTAGCAGAGTGTTTCCAGTGAGCCAACATGCACAACGTCAGCACCCTGACTCCTCTGTTTGACCAGAATGGAAGAGAGCCTTCATTAGTATCATTGGCAACACCCATGAAGGAAATGAGGAAGAGGCCCAATTTCTTTCCAATATAGCTGCTGTGCACAGTGGTGGAAAGTAACTAAGTACATTTACTTAACTCTCTGCCTGCCAGAGTTTTTTCAGAACAGTCTGTAGCCTCTGCCAGGGTTTTGCCATGATTTTGGTACCTGTTCGCGTAGCCACAGATTTTTTTCCTCCAGTATGATTGATCCCCAGATGGTTTCTAATCACAGATGAGATTCAGGTGTGGTTTCACAAATGTCAACGAGGTCATTTTGACCTCGTTGACATGTGTTGTTTGATGTTTCAATATAGCTCAAAACCAGTAGTTTTAAACCAAAAAACAAAGTGAATTGTTTGTCCGTTTGAATTTTAACATTGAAGTGAATGGAGCAGCAAATCTTCGAACATTTTTAGCTCCTAATCTGTTCATAATTCGACAAGGGTTGAAATTATAAAAAAATGCAAAAAAAAAAAAAAAAATTTTTTTTTTCCTTTTTTTCCATGACGTATATATACGTCTTTGGCGGACAACAGCTGATAATTAAAAGACGTATATATACGTCATTGGCAGGCATAGAGTTAAGTAACATTTTGAGGTATTTGTACTTTACTTGGGTATTTCCAATTTCCAATACTTTTACTTCTACTCCAATACATCTCAGAGGCAAATATTGTACTTTTATTTGAAAACTTTAGTTACTAGTTACTTTTCAGATATAAATTATGATATTATTAAACATACATTTACCACTTTAGCCCTATTTTATACATAGGCTATTTGAAAATAGCCGATCTACAAGCTCTCAACGCGTCGCGATGCGACGCGTTGAGAGCTTGTAGATCTGCTATTTTCAAACATTAAGTACTTTTACTTTTGGTACTTTAAGTACATTTTCATAGCAATACTTTTGTACTTTTACTCAAGTGAATTTTAAATTCCGGACTTTTACCTGTGACAGAGTACTTCTACATTGCAGTATTGATACTTTTATCAATACTTTATCAATCTCTGTCAGGTGGAAACACTTGAGCTCTTAGTGTATGTTTTTTGGAAAGACAGTGATGGTTGTCCAGTTGTCCAGCTGTCCAGAAGAAAAAAAAAGGCTATCCCAAAGCGCATTGGGTGCGTTTTGGGATAAACTCCAGCCCTGCATTGTGTCAGCTGTGTGATGTCTGTTAGGACAGACAGACAGACAGACAGACAGACAGACAGACAGACAGACAGACAGCATAGCAGGCCTTCCTGCAGATGTGACTGCAGGAGCTGAGCTGTCCGTGGTACTGAAAATCACTCAGCCTTTATTTTCCTGACAGCTCTTGTCTCTCTCCGTTTCTATCTGTTTATTTATCCTCTGTTCGCTGGCTGTCCACGTCCTCGTTGCTCAGCTCTCTGTCTGTCTGTCTGTCTCCCCTCTCTGTCTGTCTCCCCTCTCTGTCTGTCTGTCTTCCCTCTCTGTCTGTCTGTCTGTCTGTCTGTCTGTCTGTCTGTCTGTCTGGCTGTCTGTCTGGCTGTCTGTCTGGCTGTCTGTCTGTCTCCCCTATTTATCTATCTCTGTCTGTCTGTCTGCTCCTTTCTCTATCTCAGCCATTCTCAACCTGTTGGCTGGGGTCCACTTGTGGGCCGTGAGGATATTGCGTGTGGGCTCACATAGTGTTGCTGCTGGGCAGAAACCTCCTATCTCTATATTCTAACTTTTAGTATTTTTTTCCCCGTAAATGAATGCCCTACTTGATCATACTACAGCGTCACACAAAAGCATCACAAGTAGGCTCGCGAGCTTGCGACGCGTTTTGAGCTTGTAGATCTGCTATTTTTGGACATGGGGTTTCCACCCGAAAGAGACGAAATATTTGGGGAATTAGAATTAGGCGGTGAATGTGAATCTGAAAAGGTGGGTTTTGAGTGTGGTTTTAAAGAGTGGCGAGGGTGGGGGGCAGCTTTGATGTGAGCTAGGAGTGAGTTCCATGGGGGGGGGGCGGAAAATGAGAAGGCCCTGTCGTCACCCCAGGTTCGAAAGCCTTTCTTTCTCTGCCTCCTCCATCTGTCTCTCTAACTCCCTTCTTCATTCTCTCTCTCTCTCTGTCTGTCTGTCTGTCTGTCTGTCTGTCTGTCTGTCTGTCTCTACTCTACGCTCTTCCCTTACAACATCACGCATGGTGCAGCGTCAGCTGCCAGATGTGTATACGGCGATGACACCGTTATTTATGTGTCCACTAAAATACCCTGCATGGCAGCTGAGCACCTGACACAAAGCTTTACACAATAATCATTCTAAAATGGCTTGGGTTGTCCCATTTGACTCTTAACCCATTCAATCAGGGAACGCATACTGTGTCATTTTAGATGTTTACCTAAGAGGGTTAGATTTGTGCAAATCTTTTGAATGTTTATTTTTTAAAGCAAATATTTGTAACTCAAATCTTTGCTTCTGGGAGGTCCCTGGAACAAAATATTTTACAAACGTTCGCTTTAAAAAATACATATTGAAAGATTTGTACAAACCTTCATGATATTTCAAAAATATAGCAGATCTACAAGCTCTATGGGCTTGTAGATCTGCTATTTTTGAATAGCCAAAGACATACGGTACAATGACAGAGATGCGTTCCCGGATTGAATGGGTTAATGTCTACTATATGCTATATAGCCTGGTAAACCATCCCGGTCGTGTGAATTCACATTATCATGTGTCTTCAGCAGACCGGTCTGGCCTGGGTGGACGGTTGATGTCTACTGTATATGCCAGTGGTTCTCAACCTGTGGTACGCGTACCACCGGTGGTACTTGAGCCCCCCCCCTGGTGGTACGCGGAAGAATCTTCCCAAAAATGAAAAAAGTGGGGGGGAAATGAAAAAAAAAAAATATATATATATATATGAAAACATAATAAAACTATCGAAATACTACTTTGAATGGAAATAACATTACCATAATATCACTCAAATTTAATTTAAAAAAGGTTTTGTTGAACACTTTGTCAGCGTGGGAACAGCGCATTTCCTGGCTGTTACTTTGAATGCGCCGGTACTGGTAGCCACGATCAAAACAAACACGGTGAAGGGCAGGGGTGAAAGTGGGCCGGCACGGTCCGGAACGGCGTTCCGATAAAAGATTCGGTGGCGGAACGCCGTTCCGTTAAGAAAAAGTCAAACGGGACGACGGGACACTCTCACAGATCCGTGATTTCCCCCCACTGTTTGTCTGACTTTTTTTTTTTCTCCCCCCGTTCCGCATAAACAGCTGCTTTCGCGTGAAGTTGAGTAGTTTCAACTAGGCTACCTGGGTACTTCTACTTCCAGTAGTATGATTTCAAAATAAAACGTATCTTGAATTGTAACATTACAAGGATAGAGTTTTAAAAAACCTCTTATTCTGAAATGCACATCGTTTTGAAAGGAAACCAGATTTATTTTCTGGAGGCCACTTGACAGCTTTCTGCTCACGGAACACAGCTCCACTTGACTAACGTGCATCGTCAAAATGTCAATAACACGGACGTGGGTCATGGGACATTATGGAATATAAAGACTTTGTGGCAAAAGTTCATATTTACAACCATGATCTCTGAAACCAAGACAATGTGGGGCTATGGAACAAAAGTGTGTTTTCTTTCATCTTTTCAGAAGGTGAGTAATTCATCTTATCTAATGCTGACAGTGGTGGAAAGTAACTAAGTACATGTACTCAAATACTGTACTTGAGTATAATTTTAAGGTAATTTTACTTGACTGGAGTATTTCCAATTTGCAATATTTTTATTTCTATTCCAATACATCTCAGAGGCAAATATTATACTTTTACTCCACCTCAATTATTTGAAAACTTTAGTTACTACTAGTAACTTTGTGGATTTTAATTATTATGACAAAACATACATAAACCGCTTCAGCCCCATTTAAACTTTGGCTTTTTGAAAATGTACTTGGTATTGTACAGTATGCAGGGCCGTGTTAATGTCAAAATGCGCACTAGGCAACGGACAGTTTTCGGCCCCCCCCCCCTGCGCGCGTGCATGTGCGCGACCCATGCGCGCGCGCGAAATTTTGCGGTTATTTCGCGGATTGTGGCCGTTTTTGGGCGTTTCTTTGTTACTTTATTTCGGTTTTAGGGTTAGGGTTAGGGTTAGGTTAGGCTTATGTTATTTAATTAAAAAAAGAAAAAAAAAAAACTTTTTAATTTTTTTTTTTTTTTTTTTGGGGGGCATTTTTCGGCCCCCCCCCTGACAAGACATAGGCATGTGCCTACATTGCCTGTGCATAAACACGGCCCTGACAGTATGGTCAAGTTGGACATGAGTTAATAGCGTCACAATCATTTTTAACCACTTAGCTTTGGCTATTCAAAAATAGCAGGCACCGCGCTATGAGCTTGTAGATCTGCTATTTTTGGAAAAACCTTGAAAAAGTGTTGCATATCTTTGAATATATATATTTTTTAAAGCGAAAATGAACTGATATCTTTGCTTCTGGGGGTCCCTGGCACAAAACATTTTCAAATGGGGGTCCACGGCCGAATGTTTATCAATTTAGGGGTCCTTGGCATGATAAAGGTTGAAAACCACTGCCCTAAATCCATCCTAAACCCTCCCAAAAAGCATCAATAACCGCTAATAACCGCCCAAAAAATCGCGCGCGCTGCGCGCGCGCAAAGTATCGCACGCGCGCTTCGCGCGCGCACGATGCCAAACGTGCACGCGCTCTGCGCGCGCGTGCACGCTTGGCGGTAATGGTACTTGGAATGACAGATAAAATCTGAGGTGGTACTTGTTGTAAAAAGGTTGAGAACCACTGGTATATGCTATATAGCCTAGTACAGGGGTCTTCAACGTTTTCAGGCCAAGGACCCCTTAGCTGAGAGAGAGAGATGAGGCAGGGACCCCCACTACATATTGTATAACATTGTGTTTCAGATTAAACTTTTTTTGTTTACTTGGTCTGCCCTTTTTTCCCTCTACACCTACACCTCTTTGCCAGAAATAGCCGATCTACAAGCTCACAACGCCTCGCAGCGCGAGGCGTTGTGAGCTTGTAGATCTGCTATTTTTGGCTAAAGTTCTCCTTAGAAAAAGAGATGCTAGAGTTCAAGTGGTTAAGGTAAAAAAAATAAATGATAGTATCACACAAAGATTTGGCGGACCCCCTGTAGTAACTCTGAGGACCCCCTAGGGGTCCGGGACCCCCTGTTGAAGACCCCTGGCCTAGTAAACCATCCCGTTGTGTGAATTCACGTCATCATGTGTCTTCAGCAGACCGGTGTGGCCTCAAAACGCTGGGTTGGACGTTTTTGCGGAAACCCAAAAAGTGGAAGGGCCAAAAATCACATGGGGCCCTGAGCGCAGACACCGATTGGCTCACATGATAATGTGACTTCATGCGACGGGGGGGTTGGTTTACCAGGACCTGTTAATGAATTGTTTCATGTGTTGATTCAAGGTGAAGTCATTGTTAGAACAGAGACCAAGAAAAGGAGTCCCCCAGAAACAATGTCCCATCGTGAGAAAGCATTTTTTTCCGACATTATAGCAATGGAAAAAAACTCCCACTTTAACTGGAACAAACGTCAGGCAGACCCATGCAGGCTCCGTCTTTGGTTTAGAAGCTAAAGCACATTTTTTTAATAAGGTCAGAGCAAATTTAAATTGTATTCGTACAGCGCTCAGAGTTAAAGGAGGATTTTTACTGTGTCCTTGTGGAAAATGAAATCTATTCTTCGACACGCCGGGCACAAGGCTGATGAAATGGACCCTTATTATTATTGAATTAGTTTCAGCAAGACCTCTTTATCTCTCTGTTTCTTTCTCTCGGTCATGTCTGGTCCCTCTCCCTCCCTGCCTTCCTCATCCATTCTCTGTTTGTATAATATGACCATCTCATATCAGCCCATGATTTGAACACTCTTGATTGAAGGACTGCGCTGACCAAAAAGCCAAAATGATATGTCATTTGGCCGTGGACCCCCTCTCAAAATATTTAGTTCCAGGGACCCCCCCCCCCATTTTGAGAACCAATGTTATATACACCTCTTTATTAACCATTAGGATGTCCGTTCTTTTAAATCAATAGACCCGATTGCAAAGGAAATGCAAAAATCTCAGTGGGGATTTTTTCCGATTAAAGTCATACTCTGTAACTTTAATTTTTCTAGTCACTTTGGCGACTCCCCTGCGTAGCTACGTGGTCATTATTATTGTGGTCCTATGTATTCAATTCATCAGGCATGGTTTCCTAATCTTACATTTTAGATTTCAGAGACTGAAACTCGTGCTTATTTTTTCAGCGCTTTGCTTCAAAGGCTATTCTTCTTCTTGTGGAACATGGTGTTTAGATGACAAGGCTTTGCCGTGTGTGTGTGTGTGTGTGTGTGTGTGTGTGTGTGTGTGTGTGTGTGTGTGTGTGTGTGTGTGTGTGTCTGTGTGTGTGTGTGTGTGTGTGTGTGTGTGTGTGTGTGTGTGTGTGTGTGTCTGTGCGTGCGTGTGTGTGTGTGTGTGTGTGTGCGCGTGCGCGTGTGTGTGCGCGTGTGTGTGTACAGAATGTGAATTTAAGAGCACTTTAACAAAGGTATGACTCACATGTGGGCGGCGAGAAAAGGGCACAGTGAGCCTATCCTGCAGTAAAGCTTTGTTTTGAAGACACATTTCAGCAGGTATTACTGTCTCTTGCTCACCCATCCGTCCCTCCATTTTTTTGTTTGTTCTGCTCCTGTTTTAACATCCACTGACAACACACTTGGACACGTGCACTCGCTGGTTTTGGCTTTACTTCGATATTGCGCATATATACTCTGTACAGTACTATATGCATGGCTGTGGTTCAAGGATGGCTGTATAGTAGGCTTTATAAAAATCGCTGTAGAGTCAAAGTATGTTTGCTACTGTATGTATGTAGATGTTGCAGTCAGTATTGACTGATTGATTAATTTCATTTGGTGATATAAAAAGAGCACTTTCCGACATACAGTCAATGTCATGGCATCACCGAGCATGAAAATACACCCAAAAACAGCCTGAGGGCTTATTTCCATCGTGGTCCTCTTCAAAAAAAAACACTAAACAGCATAACGAACAACAACACAACACAGCAGAGATATACTGTACGTACAAAAACTAGAGTCTACTAAATGTGCAGTCAAAGTGCTATGTACCTACACTATATAGTAGCCTACATAATAAAGTAGACTTTCTTAAAGGGATAGTTCACCCCCAAAATGACAATTTTCTATCGATTAGTCACCCCATGTAGACTTTGTTTTGTTTCTGTCCCATTCCTAAGCCAATAATTTGATGACCGGCAGCGGTTCCGGTAGGAGACACAAAGAGTTTCCTTTGTTTTTGTTTTTTAATATTTTTTATCCCACAATTTTGTAACCCTTATTTTTCACCCGGTGCCAATTTTCTAAGTGATCCTGGGCACTACACTCCCCTCACCAGCCTAGGGAGGCCAGGGCCGAGCTCATGCCTCCTTCAATGCATGAGAGCCAACTGACCTTCTTGTCACCTGACAGGGGGGAGTTTCCCTGGTTGGACGTGGCGCGTGGAAGGAACACGTTATTCCAACCAGTTCCCTTCCCCTCCATCAGGCGCCCCGGCTGTCATGGGGGAGGAGTTTAGTGACCAGGATTACTACATGTTTTTGTGAGGGTATCAACTACCCTGAGAGACACGGGGAGAACATGCAAACTCCACACAGAGTGGGCCCTTTCGCCAACCCCACCTAGGGTATGGGCGCTGATGACGCGGAGGAGGAGACACGCCCCCAGCGCCCACAGCGTCCCCGGCGGGAATTGAACCCAGGACCTTCTAGCTGTGAGGCGACAGCTCTACCGACTGCGCCACCGTGCCCTCGAAGAAGAGTCTCCTTTTTGTCTCCTACCGGAACCACTGCCTTCTGGTCCGCTGGTCATCAAATTATTGGCTTATGAATGCGACAAAAACTAAAATGGCTAATCGATAGAAAAAAAGCATTTTTTTGGGTGAACTAATACTGTAGATTGGCCTTCACTGGTTGATAGAAATGAATCTCTCTGCCTGCCTTCTGAAATGCCAAATTCTCCCATGAATGAAATTTCAGCACAAACGGTGTGCATCTCAGTAGCACCTTTAACCAAAAACACTTTACAATGTGTGTTACATTCACCTAATTCAGCGGTTCCTTCCCAGCCTTTTCTGGATCAGGGCCCACTTGAAAATATCGAAAACCTCATCTGACCCAGACTATGTTGGTCGCATTCATTTTCAGAGCATAGTGCATAACATGCCTACAGTATGAACATGATGTCCAAGCTAATTATGGTCATAACAACAGTGTGGCCCAAAGTCAAATAATATCCAACACACTCTTTGTCCTCCATAAATAAGTACAACACACAGAGACAGACGATACAAAAAGGCTCAGTCTGTCCTCGTCTCGTCTCCCCACGGGCATCCGTCCTCCTGTCCTCTTGTGTTCTCTGGGTAAACTGGACGGATGTCGTTGTTAGCGTGTGTGTGTGCGTGTGTGTGTGTGTGTGTGTGTGTGTGTGTGTGTGTGTGTGTGTGTGTGTGTGTGTGTGTGTGTGTGTGTGACAGATAAACACGAGGCGTGAAAACGCCACTCGAACAGAAAACGGCAAAGATTTGCAGTGTTTCTGCTGCACGCCTAAATGCCTTCCACCTGATGAATGGCTGTCACCATCTGTACACTGCTCTGTGTGTGTGTGTGTGTGTGTGTGTGTGTGTGTGTGTGTGTGTGTGTGTGTGTGTGCGTGTGCGTGTGCGTGTGTGTGTGTGGAAATAGACTCTGTGAGAACCATTTTCCTGGCACTCCTCACAAGAGAAATGGTTGTTTAGTCAGGTCTAATCCTAAATGTTTTAGGATTAGACATTTAGAGATTAGGCTTTGGAGTTGTACCTGATTTATACTCTGTTTAAACGCTAGTGTACAAGCTCACAACGTGTCACAGCGGCACAACATGTTGTGCGCTTGTAGATCTGCTATTTCCGGCTTGAGGGGTCAGGGTTAGAATTGTAAAAATGACATTCATAAAATCAGTGTCCTGAAATGGCGATGCGCTCACAAGTATAGTACTACGAATGTGTGTGTGTGTGTGTGTGCGTGTGCGTGTGCGTGTGCGTGTGCGTGTGCGTGTGCGTGTGTGTGTGTGTGGAGGCGGCACAACACATCAGACATGCATCACGGTCCCAGCATCCTGCACAAAGCTGTGTGTGACTGCTCTGGTCTGAATGGAGGAGGGAATGAGGATTATCTGTGATTTCTAAAGATGACTTGAAGGGTATTTGTTGGGGGGGGGAGTTCTCAAATTCTGCCCGAACCCGACCTGACATTTGCGGCCTGGACTGGGCCAACATTTATGCTAACTAGTCGGCCGACTAATTAGCCTCGGGTTCAATTTCTTTCGGGTTTTCGGGTCTAACATTAGGATCATTTTTACGTCATATCGGCCAGCCCTGCTGTGTGTGTGTGGCATATAGCGGCTACTAGTATTTCTATCTTCTCTTCACAGAGTGTTTTGGTGCAGTGAAAATGTCAAATCTCTTGTTCTTGAGGTCATAATATCATTTCTTTTTCACTGCCCCGCTTTCAAATATAAAGAGGTAGAATTTAATCTCGCTCTGTTCCCCCCCATAGTTGACATATTACCCTTCAGAGTCTACAAAGTGTGGGTGTTACTGTACAGTATATACTCTCCTTTCTGGTCAAATGGACTCTGAGAACACACTCTCAGAGTTAAATATATAATATAGTTCTATAGTGCATGGTTTAAGGTTCTCAGTCGCCACGACCAATTTCAGACATTTGGGGTTCCTTAGAAGCCAGGATGTCTTCTATGGAAGCATGTTGCGCAGCGAAAATAGCCGATCTACAAGCTCTCAATGCGTCGCAGACGCATTGAGAGCTTGTAGATCGGCTATTTTCAGGTACATTTTTTTTTAAAGATTAGAGCATTTAAAGTTGTCAAACTAGCAATTTGTTTAGAAGCTTGTTCCATAGAACTCTAATCTAAGCTTTAATCCATGACGGTGTCATATACAACAACCTTACTATCTTCTATTTTCACTACTTTTGTGCGATACTCTTGCATGATGAAGTAGGCTATTAATTTATGAAAAAAAACAAAAACATAAAAAGATGCAATATGAAGATACAAGGTTTCTACCTGACAGAGGACCATACTTTGTCAATACATATAAATATACAGCATATTTTTTACAGCTTCCACCATACTGTATATTCTACATAACAGACAATTTTCTATGTCAATTCATTTATTTTTAGATGTTATATACTGTAGCAAACGGGGTGCAATTCACAATGTGAAGCACACACACACGAGCGCTCGCTCGCTCACTCACTCACTCACTCTCTGTCTCTCATTCCCCAATTGTTATTGAGCTCATCAGTCATTATCCAGAAATAACACGCCGCTGAATTCAGTGATTGACCAATCAGAATCAAGCAATCAACCAAGTTATTACACAGCTTGGTTGAATGCTCAAGTCCACCTTGCTGCGCTGCTTGAATTTTATGCTGTGTCCAACATGACAGCCATGTAAACAAACACACAATGTCATTTACAGCTAAACGTTGCTCTCAAGAATGTTTTTGAAAACATTTGAAGCGAGAAATAGACAATGCAGTAAAATGAAAATGTATTCTATTTGATCAACACTTCCTTGTTTTCCAAGGCGACCGCATTCGCCCTGCGCAACACTTGTTATGAAATACTTTCATTTACCGTTAGCAAGAAAATACTCTGTTTTGTTGTTACTTTTGGGTCAATTTATTCATTAATTTAATAAGTAGCCGTGTAATAAACGGGATAATTGACGGGTCACCGGTCATTATTGAGAAATAAATCCCGACAGGGTGATTAGTGCCTAATCCCCCTGAAGGGATTTCAATTGACCCGTCATTTATGCCTTACTTAACAACCAGAGATATGTCCTGTCTTCCACTCATTTTGACCCCCCCATCTCTCTAAAGTAACTACTTACTCTTATGTCTGTGCTCTTACAACTCTTTTCATGGCTAATGGCACTTAGATGTACTCACATGGCTCATTGCCTTTTTTTGGCTGGGCGGCCCGTGTGTGGGGATGTGCGTGCACGTGTGCACGCTTTATTTTGCAATGTTAGCTCAGGTTTTTTCTGATGAGTGCCGGGGCCTTGTTGTTGTGTGTAGTGTCCAATCTGCCATCTGTGGTGCTGACACTGGCACAAAGGCCCATGGGAAATGTAGTCTAGTCTGTCTGTCTGTTTGTAGGACACCACCGTACATCTCTCCCTCCATCTCTGGTGGCTACAATCACTCAACGTGTCATCTTTTATTACTGGCAGAGGAAGGGAGAGGGAAGCGAGAGGAGAGGAGAGGGGGCGATGGAGAGGCAACCTGGTCCGTGTCTGCCTGCCAGGCCCTCATCCATAGCAAATTAAACCTCCAACAAAAAACACTAGTGGTAGAAGAAGTATACTCTGGATCTTTTACTTAAACCACTTAAACCCTATGTGGTCCCTCAGGGCTCTACACTAGTGTTTTTTCTGTTTTCTGTTATTTGTGGGGAAGGCTTTGTGGGGAAGGAAAATAGCAGATCGACAAGCTCACAACGCGTCGCGCTGCGACGCGTTGTGAGCTTGACGATCGGCTATTTTCCTGCGAAAAGCTTTCCCCACAATACGGAAGGCTGTGGTTTAAGTTCATGTAAAGGGCCTGTATATACAAAATACAAAGTATTTGCATCAAAATGTACTTAAAGTGCACAGATTTAAACTAGTAGATAGATGGAGAGATAGATAATTTTATTTCCGTGTGCTGCACACAAAGTGCCTAACCCTCATGGGTTTATAAGACACCATTTTACGCTTACAGCATGTTTACAAGTTTATATTCACATAATACATTCACTTACATCTCAGAATTATACAGAGTGTTCTGTCTTCTCTCCCAAGCTTGACAAATACAATCTGCCACAACAAAAGCTCCTTTAACAAAACATATTTAAAGTTTTTCATAATCATCTCTAACTCAAGGAAATCACCACAAATAGAAGACATCTTACTGACAAATACCTCTCCTATATCATCATATTTAGAGCAATAAAACAAAAAGTGAACCTAATTTTCAATTTCACCAAGTTCACAAAACAAACAAACAATCTCTCCCTGGAGTGGCATTAAACCTGCCAGTCTCCCGAGCTAGTCATTATTTTTGCATTACACCGGTGTGCGACCAAGTGTAAAACAACACTTAAGTGAGTTAAACAACGCTTAAGTGGTTAATACAATTCTAAAAATAGATGTGAGGTCACCTCAGGCCTGCGGAGAAAAACTTCTCTCTGTGAATCACAACGCATGCAGCTGCGTGTGTGTGTGTGTGTTTGTGTGTGTGTGTGTGTGTGTGTGTGCGTGTGTATCGACTCATAGGAACACATGCCTTGCACATACATAACTAAAAGTTCAACTGATGTCTCACTCATGTTTCTCATTAGAGGTGCTCCTCTTGCACTCTCGCTCTCTCTGTGTCTCTCTCTGTCTCTCTCTGTGTCTGTCTCTCTCTCTATCTCTCTCCCTCTCTCTCTCTGAATTATTTAAAATGATTATTTTCTCTTTCTCTTTCAATATTGTTTTTTCAACCCCATTCCTTTGTGCTGTCTCTCTCTCTCTCTCTCTCTCTCTCTCTCTCTCTCTCTCTCTCTCTCTCTCTCTCTCTCTCTCTCTCTCTCTCTGCACTGAGACCACTTGGTTGGAGCGTTAAGTGTATAATCAGTGATCTGGCATCTAGATGAGGCCTCTCCTCCTCTCCTCTCCTCCTCTCCTCTCCCAACACAAAAAGATTGAATGGCCACAGCTTTTGTCAGAGCACTTGAATAAATTATTACCCCCCCCCCCCCCCCACACACACACACACACACACACACACACACACACACACACACACACACACACACACACACTCACCTCCAGCGCTGCCTCCTTCAGGTCTTTTGATGTTGCGTATTGATGATGACGGCGGTTCATAGCGTTTCATTCAATGAATGCGTTGTGTTGTGTGTGTGTGTGTGTGTGTGTGTGTGTGTGTGTGTGTGTGTGTGTGTGTGTGTGTGTGTGTGTGTGTGTGAGAAAGCAGAGAGCAGCTATTGACCGCGTCCACTCGCCTCTCTGACCTGCCGTCTGCAAACGAGCCTTAATGTGCAACAGGTGCAGCGCTGTTAGCAAACAGTCATTCAATAGTCACTCAACCCACAGCCACCTTAATTGGTTGTTTGATGTTTTTTTCACCCGTGCCGTGCAGCCTCAGGGCATAGGTATAGACGAATCCACAGACACGCTGCCTGCAGCTGCCTGTAGGCGGCCATTGCTGCGGTGTCGCGTCCGCGGAGCGTTGACACCGCAGCAATGGCTGCGCGCAGGGCAGCGCTCCGTGGATTCGTGTATAGGAATGACTTGAAACCTGTGAGCTCAATGCTGTTGGTGGTGTGGAGTGGGCCTCATGTGGTGGAGTGGGCCTCATGTGGTGAAGTGGGCCTCATGTGGTGGAGTGGGCCTCATGTGGTGGAGTGGGCCTCATGTGGTGGCGTGGGCCTCATGTGGTAACGTGAAGAAGACACCCACCCCTTAAACTCTGTGCCACCCCCGCCACAAAGTGATGCCAGCCAGTGTTGCCATGTCTGCTTATTATGAGCGACTTTGTGAGGACTGCAACATTTTGGACAGAATTTTAATATAGCTGAAAATAGCCGAACAATTGCAGATCTACACCTTGTAGATCTGTTACACCTTGTTGCTTGTAAATGTTGGTAGTTATGGGTTGCGGGTTTTCGGGCTTGTTTCTTAAGTGTAGTTGCTTTTTTGGGGTCACTTACTTGCTTCCTAAATGTTGTTTAAACCAGTGGTTCTCAAACATTTTCATGTCAAGAACCCCAAAATGAATGTGTATTTGTCCACTAAAATATTTTGTGCCTGTGACCCCCGTACCAGATTTGTGTTGTTAAAATCTTCCAAATATTTCACATTTTTATTCTCAAGTTTATTTTTTAAATAGCCGATATAGGTTTAAAGTGCTCATGTGGCCTGTAGTAGTCGCTTCTTTTTGGGCTTGGTTTGCTTATTTCTCTCACAAAATCTGGCAGCACCGATCAACACAACCGCCCTTAAACTCTGTGCCACCTCAGTCACACAGCGATGCCAGCCTCCCTTTGTGGGGATGAGCAGGAGGACTTCTCTTCTGGGGGGCTAGCAGAGGAGCTGGAATTAGAAATGAGGGGAGGGATTGTGTGGCTTTCCCTTTTCCCAGCAGAAACACACACAACAAGACTCACTCAGGCTCATCATTCCAGTCTGCTGCTCTCGCTAGTCCAAATGGCTGCTTAACCACTCTAAGCCTCGACATGTCATACGCCCAACACAGCCGATCTGTGAAGCTCAAAACGTGTTGCATCACAAGGCATTTTGCGCCTGTAGATCGGCTGTTTTTGGCACTCAACGGTTGGATTTGAAAAAAACGTCTATAGCCGTTTCTTTTAGAAGTAAAATCTTTAGGTATTTTTTTACTTTCTTCAGTATTTACAATTTTCAATACTTTTACTTCTACTCCACTGCGTCTCAGAGACAAATATTGTACTTTTTACTCCACTACAGTTATGTGAAAACTTTAGTTACTAGTTGTATTGTAGATGTTAACCACTAACCATTTCAGCCCTATACATATTTTGGCCATTTGAAAATAGCAGATCTACAAGCTCCCAATGCGTAACGATGCGACACATTGTAAGCTTGTAGAGCATTGTAAGCTTTTCAAGATTTTTTAATACATTTTGAACTTGTGAAATGGGACATTCTGCACAATGAGTGTATACTTTTACTTTTGATACTTTTAAGTATATTTTAATGGTGACACTTTTGTACTTTTACTCAAGTACATTTTGAGTACGGGACTTCTACTCGTAACAGAGTGTATCTACATTGCAGTATTGATACTTTAGAACTTTAGATTAGACTTAGTAGAACATGTGAGTACTTCTTCCATCACTGCATTTAATTAAGCATATAGGCCAAGGCTATTTCTGTAGAAGAGCGCGTGCGTGCGTGCGTTGGCGGTGTTGTAAAAAAAAGTCTAATTATTTGCAGTACAATTATACATGAATAATTGCACACATTTTCACGATTTTTCAAAAAAATAGCAGATCTACAAGTTCTTGTATATCTGCTATTTTTGAATAGCCAAAGTGTAAAATAATGATTTTTAGCTCTAATCAAAAAATGACACTGATGCGTTCCAGGTCTTAATGGCTTAGAATACTTACGCATTCACATCTTAAATATTTATCGTTGCTCTTATCCAGAGAGACGCTTCCATCCACACAACAGCCAGCTGTAAAACTTAGTCTGGGACAAGAGGAGGTCTGCTTTGTGTCCCCAGAGTGTAAACTAAACACAGAGAAGAAGCAGCAGCGTTTCAGTTCTTTATGCACCACATACAGTATAAAGTACCGTATCTGGAACAAACTCCCAGAAAAGTGCAGGTCTGCTACTAGCCTATACAACTCTCTCAGTTCTTTTGAATCAAAAGCTGAATACTTCTTGCTGTTTTGTCGCTGCCTTTTTTCACTGAGGTTTTTGATTAATTTGCTGTGCTGCACTGATATATTATTCTTGCATTTCTATCTAAATCCATTTTTAGCGTGATCTTATTCTCTATTCTCTTAACTCTTTAACCCATTAAGATAGAGCCATATGAAATCCGTTTTATTTTTTTCCCAATTCCGTTTTATTTTTTCCCAAATTCTGTTTTTTCCATTTTAATATTTCTGAATTCTGTATTTTGCTTTTTATGCTCATTTTTACCATTAAAAAAGTGTCTGGTAAGTGGAAATGAATAAATGTTCAAGATATAACAGTCCATACATGGCCCTTGTTGTGTTATACGCAAAAATGTTCCCAAAATAATTCGGTCTAATTCGGTCTGAGCATGCGCAAAATGGCGTCGCCCATGTATTATTGTTTCTATCGTCTTTCTAAGACTATTTCTACGTGGATTTTACTGTTTATAAAGTAGGATGTGGCCATGCAAAATGGTGGTGTCCCGTGGATTTGTAAAAAATCGCGGTAAAAAAAAAAAATGTACCGCGATTTTTTTTTATTTTCCAAATTCTGCAATATTCCGTGTTTTATTCCAATTCCATTTTTATTGGTCATTTCCGCGATTCCGTCCGCGATTCCGTTAACACGGATTCCATATGGCTCTACATTAAGATCGGGAAAGCGTTTTAGATTTTAACCACTTCAACCATTATTTTATACTTTGGCTATTCAAAACAGCAGGTATACAAGCTCATAGCGCGGCAAATCATGAACATTTGTGTAAATCTTTGAATACCGGTATATATATTTTTTACGCGAACATTTGTAACTCAAATCTTTGCTTCTGGGGTGTCCCTGGAACAAAGTCTTTTGAGATGGGGGTCCGCGGTCAAATGCATATCTTTTTGGGGGCCTTGGCATGAAAAAGCTTGAGAACCACTGATATTATAGCTCTATAAGTGTTTCAGAAAACTGTTTAGGATTTAGAAGCCATTTGTAGAATCGGCCTCAAGTCTTAATGGGTTAATAACTAGTTTTGTTGTATGCAAATATTTCTTTTGCTCTTTTGGGGGGGGGGGGGGGGGGAGACAACATATTTTCAAATTGGGGTCTGCTGCCAAATACACATCAATTTGGAAGTCCTTGATGGGAAAACGTTTGGGAACCACTGATCATTTAAGCCAAGACTTAAGGTATTTTATACTTTGTCATGCAGTATGACCGCGACCGCGTTGCTTGATGAAAATAACCGCCCTGAACTACATAAATCCCCAGGCAACATAAATCGCCCCCGCGTGTACTGTAAGTGTTACAAGATATTCACTTGAAATACATTTTCCATGGATATATTTGGCAACGGCGTCCGAACATACAACTTCCACATACATTTCTCTCTAAGCCATAAAGCAATTATGTGTTGCTATGGTGATAAAGTATAATCCTTTTTATGTATCCAACTGCTACGTAAACACCATTGAACCCAAACATGCACACACACGTAAACACTCTATTTGAACCCTCTTGAAACGGGCCCCCAGACAATGTTAAGTATGACTAAACATTGTATTCAAGCGTGGTGGGAGAAGTGCTCTGTTTTACTTGAGTAAAAAGTGTCAATAGTACACAAATTAGAAATACTCTATATACGAGTAAAAGAAAATCTCGTAAACTAAAAAGACTCGTAAACTAAAGGTTTCAAATAATTGTCGTGAGATGAAATGGAATAGAAGAATAGTATTGAAAAATGTACATAATGTGCCTCAAAAGTATTAAGATTTCTTTGGCTATTCAAAAATAGCAGATATACAAGCTCATAGCGCGGCATGAGCAAAATCGTGAAAATGTATATATATTTTTTAATGCAATTTGTTTGCTTTCTTTGCTTCTATGGGGGGTCCCTGGAACAAAATATTTTTGAGATGGGGGTCCACGGCCACATACATATAATAATGTTGGGGGTCCTTGCCCTTGAACATGTTTGAGAACCACTGATATATAGCGAAAAAAAATTTTAGTTGTTTTTAGTTGTTAGTGTTTAGAAGACATTTGTAGAATCCCCCAGAAGCAAAGATTCGAGATAACAATTTTCGCTTTGAAAAGATTTGGCGGCCCCCCATAGTACCTCTGAGGACCCCCTTAGGGGTCCCGGACCCCCTGTTGAAGACCCCTTGCTTGTAAATTACACCACTGCACTCACACTAACACTATTAAACCCACTCTCGCTCAGGGCCCCAGACAATGTTAAGTAAGTATGACTAGACATTGTTTTTAGAATACATAATTAAAGAGAGAAAGAGTGGAGAGCTAGAGAAACGTCTGGCAGAGACACTGCCCTTCAACCGACCGTTAAAACACACAAAACCAAGGAGTCCATGATGAGTCATGTCCTTGTTTTTGTGTATTTTAAGCCTAATAGGACAGATTCGCACATTTCTCGTTACTGTGAAGCTGAAGCCTTTTTTTTTTGCCACTTCCGCTCTTATCCAGAGCAGCTTAACAACGTCTCAAAGCCCATGAATATTTGTCAAACAAACAACGGGGTTAAGAGTTCAAGGAATTAGAATGGGTAGGAGAAGAGGATTATGTCTACACACACACACACACACACACACACACACACACACACACACACACACACACACACACACACACACACACACACACACACACACACAGTAGTGTAACCGGGATAACAAGTGAACAACATGACCAGACCAAGAATGTGGAGAGAGAGAGAGAGAGAGAGAGAGAGAGAGAGAGAGAGAGAGAGAGAGAGAGAGAGAGAGAGAGAGAGAGAGAGAGAGAGAGAGAGAGAGAGAGAGAGAGAGAGAGAGAGAGAGAGAGAGAGAGAGAGAGAGAGAGAGAGAGAGAGAGAGAGAGACTATTTCACCCACACAGAGTCCTGACGTTAGAGAGTCCAATTAGACCACCAATTACCGATGTGTTTGTCAAAGTGCAACATCAATTTGGAAAAAAAAACGTTTATGTTTCTTACTAAAATCCCATCTGAATAAAACAAATAAGCTGCCCCGAAAATATATCATTTCTGTCAGAAATGATATTTGTCGATACAGAAATAGCCAACGTAGCAGATCTACAACCTCAGTTTTGAGCTTGCAGATCTGCTACTTTATGATAACGAAGGGCATTCATTTTCGAAAAAAAAAAACACTGTTGAAAAGAGGTTTCTGCCCTACACAGCAATGATATATAAAAGTATAAAAAGATTATGATAATTTACTGTCAAAGATAACATTTACAGTATATGCTTCCATATAGTACCAGTTTGGACTGTAGCAGCGCTGCTCATGTTGCAGCTGTTGTATCTGCTAAACAGAGTGACACAATTGTGCTGCTCCATTTTGTGCTGGAGCGCCAAAGACGCACACACACACACACACACACACACACACACACACACACACACACACACACACACACACACACACACACACACACACACACAGTACGCTGGCAGACAAATTTACACTCGCACAAAAGTGCACAAGTGCGTAGACACGCATTCACACATACATGTAGAGTACATACTTATTCAAACACACACACACACATACACTGGCAGTATTCACACTAGCTCAGACACACGTGAACACACACACACACACACACACACACACACACACACACACACACACACACACACACACACGCACACGCACACACACAATTAATTCCACCCTGAGCGTGCTTGATGCTTCCTGATGGAACATCAGGAAGCGTGCGGTGCAATGTATCAGTTCATTTTCAGCCCCGGCTTGGCTGCTTGTGTCTTTTATTATTTATTTCTGTGTGAATGGAACACATTGACACGAGTGGAACACTCGACTCTGGGAGCCATCGTCGTTGTCACCTCAGTCGTTGCCAAAACAAACGGCTTCTGGCTGTCGCCTAGGCGATGAGGTCACCACCGCTCACACATCACATCACCCTGAGGGGACGGGTGGCGTGGTGGTTGTTGGGCGGTGGCACTGCCAAGACCATGCCCTCCTCTGGGCATGAAGCACAATGTGTGTGTGTGTGTGTGTGTGTGTGTGTGTGTGTGTGTGTGTGTGTGTGTGTGTGTGTGTGTGTGTGTGTGTGTGTGTGTGTGTGTGTGTGTGTGTGTGTGTGTGTGTGTGTGTGTGTGTGTGTGTGTGTGTGTGTGTGTGTGTGTGTCAGTGTGCTTAATTGGGTCTAGGTGCTGTCACGGTTGCAGAATAAAGTTGACGATGAATTGTCATACAAATAATTGCGATTAATTGATTGAATTGTGTTTTTGGCGTTGCACATTGAACATATGGAACTTCGGGTTCTTGTCACACACCGGAAAAATAGCCGATCTACAACGCGTCGCAGTACGACACGTTGTGAGCTTGTATGAGCTTCCCATATTAAATGCTGTCCTAAAATGTTGCAGTCCTCACATGAAAAAAAAGATGCAGGTTGTGGTCAGGCGTAGAGGTCAGGTTTTAGGTTTTAGTTTTCCCTATTGTACACTTCGTTTTGCGGCGATGTCTCACACACCGTAAAAATTGCCGATCTGCAAGTAGATCTGTAGATCTGCTATTTTCCGGCTATTAAATGCTGACCTAAAATGTTGCAGTCCTCACACGTAGAGTAATACAAACACGTGTGTGTGTGTGTGTGTGTGTGTGTGTGTGTGTGTGTGTGTGTGTGTGTGTATTGCAGGGTCTGTTTGTGATCAGTGTTATTGCCAGCTTGGCAGTTGCCTGTGTTCCTACATCAATTAGTCACCTCACCTAATTAAAGCAATAATTGGCCCGAATAGACAGGAGCATTGCTCATCTTTTATGGAGCGTGTGCATTAAATCTCTTTATCACGAACAATGTCCTCTCTGTCTCTCTCCCTCCCCGCATCTCTGCTTTCCTTCCTTCTCTCTCTCTCTCTCTGTCTCTCTCTTTCTCTCTCTCTTTCGCTCTCTTTCTCTCTCTCTCTCTCTCTCCCTCCCTCTCTCTCCCTCCCCTTCTCCTTCTCTCTCTCGCTTCCTTTCTCCCGCTCCCTCTCTCTCTCTCTCCATCTCCCTCTCCCTCTCCTCCTCTCTCTCTCTTTCTCTCCCTCTCTCTCTCCCTCTATCCTTCTCTCTCTATCACTGTCTCTCCCTCTCTCTCTCCCTCTATCTTTCTCTCTCTATCCCTGTCTCTCCCTCTCTCTCTCTCCCTTTCTCTCTCTCTCTCTCAATTCGTTTTCTTTGCCTTATCGCGTGATGGAAAAACCTACATTGCCGAAGCCAAAGAGTGCATTACTGTAGTTAGTTGATGTGATTTTCCCAAACATTGACAAATACATTTGCAGTAGATTAAATAACAAAAAACTACTTCCCACATATAGCAAGAAAACAACGTAATACCTAAATGACGAAGTTGCATAAATGAGAAAATAAATAGTTGCAGGAAGTGGGAGGATATTACTTTTTTTTTTTGCATTCACGTTTCTTCACACATCTGGTGACATTTTCGTCTGTCGGGTGGAAACCTCGTATGTCCAAAACACTTACTTTTCAGGATTCGAAATAGGCTCTATGCACTGCAGCCATATTGGGAATGAATTGGGCCTCTGCCTTACTTCCTTTACAGGTGTTACCAATAATACTAATTAAGGCTCTGTTCCATTTAGTGTGGCATAGTGTTTGTCTTATGTTCAAGGACCCCCATAACTCTGAGAGTGTACAAATGGAACCAAATGGACCCTTACGGGTCCATTTGGTTCCATTTGTACACTCTCAGAGTTTGGGAACACTCTCAGAGTTTGGGAACCAAAATGGAGTGTTTCTAGTGAGCCAACATGCACAATATCAGCACCCTGACCAGAATGGAACAGAGCCTTCGTTAGTATCATTGGTAACACCTGTGAAGGAAGTAAGAAGAGGCCCAATTTCTTTCCAATATGGCTGCTATGCATAGAGCCTATTGAAAACAGCAAAAGTAGTAGATCTACAAGCTCAAAACGCGTTTCGAGCTTGTAGATCTGCTACTTTTGATGCTTTTGCGTAAAAAAAACACAAACATTTTAAATATGGAGACAAGAGGTTTCTACCTTGACAGCAAAGAGCAGCTCAGTAATACACTGAGCTGCTGTTTTTTTTCTAATAATAACATGTATTATGCTTTTCTCTTTCTGGAAAATAAAGAGAATGTTGTGGGGTCTTACGGGGCATAATGTTTGGGAGATGGAAATCTCATGGCTGTCGTGTACTTTTCACGATACGACAGGAAATTACTTTCTGTTTTCTTCTATATCATGATTGACAGTGACTGTGGAGGGGTGGGGGGGGGAGACTGCGTTTTTGGCTATGCTTGTCTGTCTATATGGCTCCTTATCTCCATGACGACACTGTGTGGTCACTGACCCAGTGCTATTTTTAAATATGTCTTTGTTTAGCAACGTTTCATTTTAACAAGATGACTTGCAATTAGTCTAATTGGATTCGACAATTCATACATTTATTGATTCCTTGTATGTGTTTTGTATGTATGCTGCTGTTTTACACTATATAAAAGCTGTTATAATTAGTTTTCAGGCAAATATAACAACAAAATGATTTGGCTTCGCACATTTCTTGCACATTTCACCCACTAATTTACACCTGTAAAGCTGTGATGTGACGATATCACTGATATAAAAATAACTAGTAATGTAATGTAAAGAAAGTAAACTTTCTAAATGTTATCTCGGGGGATAATGCCCAGAGACCTCACTATTTGCAGTCTGGGAACCCATCGTCAAAAAAAAAGGGGGGAAAAGCGCCCTCTGCCGTTTTTTTCCTTTGAATTTGACTCTGGGGGGACCGCCCAATAGAATGTTGGTAACAGAATGTTGGCCCGTTTGGTCCGTCCTCAGCCCGACTCTTCCGGTGGGGTGCCTATGTTTTCATTCCCACTAACAACGTTTCTCCCACGGAACACAAATACGATATACGATAATACTTTATTGTCAGTTCACACTGAAATTTGTCTTGCGACCCAGCAGCCATGTATGCAACAATAAACAGTTCACACATTTGACATGACACAAGAAAAACAAAACACAATACAAAATACATACATAAAGACATACAAAGACAAGAGCAATGTCCACCTCTCAGCCTACCCTTGGCCTATAAATCCTGATTGAGCCTCAGTGTCGTCTGATGGACAAAGGACCTCTTCAGTTTGACCTTATTGTATGTAGGAACACCGTATCTCCTTCCTGAAGGCAGCAACCTATATTCTCCATACAAAGCATGGCTAGTGTTTGAAGTGATATTCCTTGCCAACCTTATCATACTATCATTATACGTAGTTGTATAGAGCCTCTGACAACATTTCTCCCACGGAACAAGGATCGTTTTGGTTATAAGCCCACTTGTTTCTATAATGGAAGAACACGTTAAAATGTTACTAACTTGGAGTAGAAGTAAAAGTACTGAAAATTGGAAAATACTCAAGTAAAGTAATAAAAAAAAACACAAAATTGTACTTAAGTACAGTACCTTAGTAAATGTACTTAGTTACTTTACACCACTGAACTGGAGTCCAGCAGTGGTGTTTGACTTCATTCATTAACATTAACTCACTGAACAGCGTGGCACTGTTACAAATTACAGCCTTCCAAGAGCCATTCTAAGAAGAGCACTTCAGCCAAAACGGTCGAGTCAAACTAAGTCAATATTTCTCTCTCTCTCTCTCTCTCTCTCTCTCTCTCTCTCTCTCTCTCTCTCTCTCTCTCTCTCTCTCTCTCTCTCTCTCTCTCTCTCTCTCTCTCTCTGTGTGTTTTGTTGCCATCGTTTGCATCACCCTCTTCCTTTTATCTTGTGGTGAATTTGATTTGGGGAGAGGGGGAGGGGGGAGGGGTGGTCACAGAGAGATTAGTTTGCACTGAACATATCTCAGAGTGCCCCCAGCTCTGTGTGTGTGTGTGTGTGTGTGTGTGTGTGTGTGTGTGTGTGTGTGGGTTCACGTGCCTCAGTGTGTCTCTTTGGTGTGTCTTACAGTGTCTTATACACACATACACACACATGCAAATGTAAATTTAAACACTTATCCAAGTATGTATCCAAGTTTATCCAAAGTTTGTGAGACACACACACACACAGACACATACGGTGGCAGACATATTCACACACACGCACACGCACGCACACGCACACGCACACGCACACGCACACGCACACGCACACGCACACTCACACTCACACTCACACGGGCACTCACACGGGCACACACTCACACGGGCACACACACACACACACACACTCACACGGGGACATACACTCACATGGGCACACACACGCACACACACACGGTCACACACACACACACACACACACACACACACAGGCACAGGCACACAAGCACATAGACACGCATTCACATTTCACACATCCGTGTACAGTACACATACACACAGATGTACGGTACATCCTGTACCATGCACAGTGGTGCAGCGTGCATTGAGAGTACTGTTATGGAACACACACACACACACACACACACACACACACACACACACACACACACACAGATGTACGTGCAGGCAGAGTTGTGTAATGTAGAGGTGTCGCATATGGAACACACACACACACACACACACACACACACACACACACACATATTAATGTAGAGGTGTCATGTGGAACACACGCACAGCCTCCGGTGGGTTTGTGTAATTGGGAACCTCAGAGGAGAGAAGAGAATTCGATCCGGCGGCTGAATTAATTCTTCCTATCTATCTATCTTTTATTCCACCGTCCCCGTCCGGGGGTTTGGTCTGATCTCTGCTAATGGGTTCATGGAGAGCACAGGATCAATTCACCTCACTGAGAGAGAGGGGGGGGGGGGACGACGACTATGGAAAAGAGAGGTGGGGAGAGGGATAGAGAGACAGTGGAGGGCAGAGGGAGAGAGAGAAAGACTGAGACAGACAGACCAGACAGACAGACAGACAGACAGACAGACACCTTCATTAACTTACTACAGAATACAACAATTCAGCAAAAATAGATTACTGTGCCCGATATTAAATGAAAAGACTATACAATCTTACACAAACCATTAAAGAGAGATAATTAGTTCTCCATGCTCCCCCACCATACACAAAACCCCTCCCCTCCCAGCCCATGTTAAAGTCGAACACCTCAAGATTGTCCACTGTTCTGTAATAGGCGTGCTCAACCCTGAGGCGGGCCGCCACGAGAGAGAGAGAGAGAGAGAGAGAGAGGGAGGACATGATGGAATGCATACTCACTGATGTGAGTGTGTGTGTGTGTGTTATCGTAATGGTGGAGACCCCAGGGTGACCCTGATTAATCTCGGCCACATTGAATGAAGAGCCTCTCAGTGAGGGGAGGAGACTTAAAAGGTCGAAACGGAACCTGGCTGAACGTGTCAATAAGAACAAACACAGGACACACACTGCAGCGCATGCTAATGACATAGCTAGCTCATGTAGCACGCCACGACCGGAGGGACTATTTTCATTCATTGAATACTTTAACTTTATCGGTCAGAAATGTTATTAAGACATTAAGGTTTAAAGGATAACACACAAAAAAGAACATTTTTTTTCGTGAGCCATGACATCACGTTTTGCAGATACCCGGGTGTTGCCTGTTTACATGGAGATGCGAGGCGGAGCCTTTTCAACGATTTCCACTCTGGAAGGGGGTTTCAATGTGTCGCCATGCTTGTAGATCTGTTGTTTTCAAAAGATTTGCATACATTTTAAACATTTGAAAACTTGCGAAATGGGACATTCTGCATAACGAGTACTTTCTACTTTTGCTAATTTAAGTACATTTTGAGACCAATACGTTTGTACTTTTACTCAAGTAAATGTAGAATTCCGGAGGTAGTTCCAGGGGGGGAAGTACAGTATACGTACAACGGACGGACGTCCTGCCTGCCTCTGTATAGACACGCTTTCGGCTGTAGTACTTTTCCAGGCTTGTTCTCCTTGTGAGATGAGCAGATATAAGGCCCAGAATAGCCGCCACGCTTCTAGGTTTTGCTATTTTACGTCATACGATACGACTAAGAGAATAAATTAGGCTGAGGGTTCTGAGCCGTCCGCCGGACAGTCCTAACCTATTATCTCTCTATAAATCTATCTGTCCAATTTAATCCCCGCAATTAGCTTCAGCTGTTAATGGCCATCATGTCCTACATCGCAGCGTTCATGCTGTGTGTGTGTGTGTGTGTGTGTGTGTGTGTGTGTGTGTGTGTGTGTGTGTGTGTGTGTGTGTGTGTGTGTGTGTGTGTGTGTGTGAGGGGCATTGAGGCTGTGCTGTCTCCAGTCATTATCGTCGATTATTGAATTATCTCATTTCTGACTAATGGTTTGCCTCTTTATTCTAGGATGGCTTTAACACCCCTTTTATTTTCCTCACTATTCCTGTTATTCTCGTTCACTGTGTGTGTGTGTGTGTGTGTGTGTGTGTGTGTGTGTGTGTGTGTGTGTGTGTGTGTGTGTGTGTGTGTGTGTGTGTGTGTGTGTGTGTGTGTGTGTGTGTTCAATGTACTGTATGTGCCAATGGAGCCTATTTTAGGCCTTCTGTATTTTCCGTGAGTGAAGGTAGTTCAGCGTGGAGAGTTGTTCTCGTCACTGCACGCACGCATGCACGCACACGCATGCACACACACACACACACACACACGCTTGCATGCACAGAAGGATTCTGACAGAGGGAAAGATTCAGAAAGAGTTACAGAGCATTAGTTGAGGTGTGTGTGTGTGTGTGTGTGTGTGTGTGTGTGTGTGTGTGTGTGTGTGTGTGTGTGTGTGTGTGTTTGTGTGCGCGTGCGCGTGTGTGCGTGTGTATCTTCAGTAATCGGCATCCGTCAGAGTCTGACAGGTTGAAACACTTCACTAACACATTTTTCTCTCTCTTTCTCTTGCTTCCTCTTGTTCGTTCCTCTCCTCTTCTCCGGTTAACCCCTCCCTCCTCCCTTCCCCCGTGCCCTCCCTGCTTTGCTCTCCTCCCCCCTCAATCTCTCTTCCTCCCCCCGTATCCATCCCCTTATTCGCCTCCTTTCTCCTCCTCATCCCTCGCTCTCCCCCCAATTCCCACTCCATCATCTCCCATCTCTCATCCGCCTCACCTTTGACCCCTACCCTCTCCTCCCCCACCCCTTCCTACTCCCTCAACCTAATGTCATCCTCCTTTCTCCCTTTCCTTTCCTTCTCCTTTCACCTCCTTTTTTATTAGTTAAAAGTAAAAAAACACACAACTATAACACTATAAATGAGCTGCTAGCTCATCATGCTGCTTCACAAATGACAGATTAAAGGAGAATTTCGCACACTACGTTTTTCTTACCTTTTATATAATATTACTATATCTTAGGACGAGTGGTACAGTAGAAAAATGTCATAACTCCATCCCGTGTCCACCGCTGTTAAAAACACGAGCGGACGGTCTATGCCAGTGGTTCTCAAACTTTTTCATGTCAAGGACCCCCAAATTGACACTTGAGAGCGTAAAATGAAACCAAACTCAAGAGTTAAATTGTTGTTAAACATCTGCATTACTTAATTTACAAGAAGTCACACAATTAGAGAATGTAGAGTAATTGTTATTTTGATCAACGTTTGTCATCTCTCCTATGGTACCAACATCAATACAGCAGACCCAAATGTGGACAAAATCGTAACAAAATATTCTACGTTTTTGGTCTGAGAGGCAAAAGGTGAAAAAATGATTTTATTCCATGTGACCGCTGTGCTGCCCCTAGCGACTGACTGAACGAACGAACGTCCCTCGCGGTATTTCAATGAATAAAAGGTCTCATCATATCTCTTATCTTATCTCTTCCTTTCCTAAAGCTGGTGGGCGGCGAGTTCGACCTGGAGATGAACTTCATCATCCAGGAGGCGGAGAGCATCGGCTGCATGGTGGAGCTGCTGTCCCACTGCGAGGTCACGTGCCAGGCGGAGATCTGGAGCATGTTCACCGCCATCCTGCGCAAGAGCGTGCGCAACCTGCAGACCAGCACCGAGGTGGGCCTCATACAGCAGGTGCTGCTGAAGATGAGCTCTGTGGACGACATGATCGCAGGTAAACAAACCAGAGACCACGACAAGACCACATGTTTTTCTTTGGGGTTTTTTGGATTGATGTATACTTCATTAGTCGGAAATGTAGTCATGTAACGATTCACTCAACTCACGATACGATTCGAATCACGATACTAGGTTCACGATAGGCCTAAGATTTTTCATGTTTTTTTTTCTCTTACACAAATTCAGTATTTTCTTCTCTTTTTAGCGGCGCTAGCCGCTCTATACCTTTAAGTATAGAGCGGATCCTGCTCTATACCTGACTTTGTCCGTGTTCACCGTCAACGTTCTGATTGGTCAGACCCGTCAACGTTCTGATTGGTCAGACCCGTCAACGTGCTGATTGGTCAGGATCTTGCTCTATACCTGACTTTGTCCGTGTTCACCGTCAACGTTCTGATTGGTCAGACCCATCAACGTTCTGATTGGTCAGACCCATCAACGTTCTGATTGGTCAGACCCGTCAACAAAGTGATTGTTCAAGCTTCACGTGACACATGGCTATAAACACATTATAAACACATATCGATGACATAATAATGTATCAAAGGCGCCGCTACCTTCACACAGGGTGTGATTTTTTTATTTCTATACAATACTGTGTTTTCTCTTATCCTCTTTTTATTACAGTAGCAAATGACTGAAAACTCTTTTTTCATCAGTTATCTTACAAAGATCCTGTATTTTCTTCTTTTTTTGTCTTGTATCGATTGCGCCCACTGCTGTTTGCATCGCGATACATTTTTTATTAAATCGATTTAAATTGTCACCAGTTTGAATCTATTTTAATTGATTTACGATAAATCGTTACATGCCTACCGAAATGTAAACAGCACGTGGTACAGTAAGACATTAAAGCTTAAAGGATAGCACAAAAAAAGTCCTGGGGACACGTTTCCATTGTGGTCTTATGATATCAATTAATCAACATAGCATACAACAAATACATACACTATATGTACAAAAGTTGTTTAATTTAATTACATTTACCTCCCTTGTTGGTCTCCTGATAGATGTTTTTTTCTGGCCAATTATGAAAGAAACCAGCGTTACACATCCTTTGATGGATGGTGTCAGGGCGTTACACATTTTAGTGGAAGAGCAGTAGAATGAGAACTTTCCCAAGTTTGTTCTAAATGTGGGTGCTACCAGATCCCTCTAGTGTTGTGGCTGTGGGTGTCACTCATTTTGGAGAAGTAGTTCGACGGGTATGAGGGCATTGAAGGCATTGAGGGCACCGTCTGAAAACAAGGCAGGCATGTCCTCAGAAGCATGTGTGAGCCTGGTGAGAGGTGTGCCCGTGCCGGAGCAAGGCGCCAGCGGAGCAAGTGCCCCGCTCAAGAGCTGTGCGAAGAAGACTGTGCTTCTGCCGACTCAGCAGCGTCCAATTTGCATACTGATAGGGTGAGAATGCAATGCATGCACTCAAGGCAGCCAGCCTGGATGGTGTGGCTTCACCGCTGAACCCACTGCACTGTGCTTTTGTGCAGCTTTCATTCACAAACTGCACACATAGTGACTTTTTATCAATAGCTAAATATTGGACGAGGGAGGGATGTGCATATTTGATTCTTCCGAGTCTTGTTTTTAGGTGATTTCTTTGGCAGTTTCTTCTGCTCGTGTTAAGAGAGGACGTTGTCGAGAGACAGGGGACGTGAGAGATGTCAGGGAGAGAGAGAACAACATGCAACATTGTCTCTGGAAAGACATGCAACATAGGTCTCTAGAAAGACATGCAACACAGGTCTCTAGAAAGACATGCAACACAGGTCTCTAGAAAGACATGCAACACAGGTCTCTAGAAAGACATGCAACACAGGTCTCTAGAAAGACATGCAACACAGGTCTCTAGAAAGACATGCAACACAGGTCTCTAGAAAGACATGTAACACAGGTCTCTAGAAAGACATGCAACACAGGTCTCTAGAAAGACATGTAACACAGGTCTCTAGAAAGACATGCGACACAGGTCTCTAGAAAGACATGCAAAATAGGTCTAAGAAAGACATGCAACACAGGTCTCTAGAAAGACATGCAATAAAGGTCTATAGAAAGACATGCAACATACTGTAGCTCTCTAGAAAGACATGCAACATAGCTCTGTAGAAAGACATGCAACATATGTCTCTAAAAGGACATGCAACACAGGTCTCCATCCACAATCGAACAATTATATTGCATTTCTGAAAAGAAATGTCTCTTCGAAAATAAAGGCATGTATTGTAAATATATGTTTGACAATGTTTCACAATATACAAAAATGGCCAAAACATGGTAGTTCAGAGAATACAAGTATATTTTCCATAATACTAATAGAAAATATGTTTTTGCTGAAAAAACCCTATGGAATTCATTTGATTTACACACAGTAAATGATGTATCCACAAGTATAACCAAATGGACATTAATTTAAGGGGAATACAAGAACTCAAAACACGCTCGCCCGGGTCAAAACTATGCCTAAACCTAAACTTATTCCTAACCTGAACCTCAGTAAAACTATGCCTAAGCCTAAACGTATTCCTAACCTAAACCTCTGTAAAATGAATACAAGAACCACTGGGGGCGAGCCGTCCGTGAAAGAAATGGGGGCGAGTGTGTTTTGGGCCAAGCGTTCCGGTTACCAATTAATTGGTCCATTTGGTTATACTTGTACACTCTCAGAGTTATGAGCTGTGTACTGATCTGTGTACCAATTAATTTTTCCAAGGTGACATCCAGCAGAATTCTCTCTAGAACTGTAGCCTCAGTAAATATTATTCAGTAAATAACGTGTGTGTGTGTGTGTGTGTGTGTGTGTGTGTGTGTGTGTGTGTGTGTGTGTGTGTGTGTGTGTGTGTGTGTGTGTGTGTGTGTGTGTGTGTGTGTGTGTGTGTGTGTGTGTGTGTGTGTGTGTGTGTGTGTGTGTGTGTGTGTGTGCGTGTTTACACAAAGCCTGGGAAATGTAAAGACCAGCACAGTACATCCAAACAACATACACAAATGGCGCATAACGCGCACGTGAGCGATGACAGTCGAGGTTTCAGCAGAGGTGCTGGAGTTTAGATGGAGAGCTTTGTTACAAAACAGCCCACGGGTGTGTGTGTGTGTGTGTGTGTGTGTGTGTGTGTGTGTGTGTGTGTGTGTGTGTGTGCGCTTGTTGTACAGTCATACGGACCTCAAATGGCCCTTCCCCACGTCCTCCTGAGAGCCTCTAATGTCCTCTACGTCCTTCTCATACTGCCGGGGTGTAATGGCTCTCATAACTTGTATGGCTCATTACTGCTGCTCACTGCAGTCCGGTCCGGTCCAGCGCAGAGGCAGCAGGGAAGCAGCCAAAAAAGTCAACATTTGTCATCGGAGGCTCCCACTTTAGAAAAGTCACTAATGCGCTATTGAACAGCGGTGTGAGTGCTTCTTGGGTTTTTAATGGACAAGAGAGAAGTTGGAACGAGTAGAGAGAGAGAGAGAGGGAGAGAGAGGTGGATCTGTGGGATGTCTCTAATCACAAGAATCCACAGTCCAGATGGTACAGTAGTATCGGCATTTCAGAACCACACGCTTGAACGTGTGTTCAGTGGAAATGTTCCTGACACCGTTTTTTTTCTTCCCGATATTGACTCCGGTACATAGCCGCGGGAAGTAGGGGTGCTGGGGGGTCTGCATAAGATTAATAAAATTAAATAAAATTATTAAAAACATTTTTGTATAATGTGCCTGTTGTTGCTGGTCGTTAGTTGGGGGGATTTAGTGCAATATGTGTTCTGGAACCGAATTAAAGTTAATTTAATTTAAAATTAACAAAACCCCCCCCAAAAAAGTAACAAATCCAAAAAAGCTAACACATTTTCGTGCACGCGTGCGCATACAGCACTCTTAACCTAAAACATCTTCCCGCGGCTATGCTCCGGTGTCCAAATTTCATTAACGGTCGATACTGAGTAGTGATCCGATACTGGCGTGTAAAAATGGGTATCGGTAAAACTTCTGTACATTAGTGCAAGTAAACAGTGTGAGCAGATCTACTAAGGGGCATTTATAGATTGATTGCTGTTTTTTTTTGTTTTGTTTTGTTGTTTTGTCCTTGTCCTTGTTCAGGGCACAGACAGCCTCAGGGGGGAAAACAACTCTTGGCTGAGCCTTGAGCCATGGCTTTGAGAGACACCTCAGGGACAACCAGTCCATTACTGGGGTGGTGTTTGTCCTTCATAATAATCCTTTTTGCCCTGCTCAAGCGCCTGCCTGCTGTTGTATGTGTTCTGCATGACGGTAGCCTGGGATCAACTCCCTTTTTTCGGTTTTCTAATCCGGTCTAAAGCAGATACAACCCACCCACCACGGCGGAGCGGAACCAGTGTTGATTTTGACACCAAATTTTGATTTAGTTTTAGTCATAGTCTTTTGAATAAGATTCCATTTAGTTTTAGTCATATTTTAGTTAACTGAAATGTTTTAGTTTTAGTCAACTAAATATCATAAGATTATACTAAATCTACAGTTGATTTAGTCGACTAAAATGTATTTTGGCGGTGCCTTGATGGTGTCGTAATGGCTGATTTTACACTTGGTTGCATGCTGAAAATAGCAGATCTACTGTACAAGCTCACAACGCTTCACGCTGCGACGCGTTGTGAGCGTGTAGATCGGCTAGTCGACAAAATCAGCACAAGAGAATATTCTCTGTAAGGCCAAACTTCACAGGTAAAAAACCCATATGGTAGATCTACAAAGGAAAGTAGTCCACATAATATCTCCTTTATTAATGGTCCACTTCAGAGATTTTTAAATGTTTCTATCAACCACTTAAACTCTGTATGCTTGACCGGCGTCCCTCAGGGGTCCATACTAGTGTCTTTTCAGTTTTCTGTTATTGTGGGGAAAGCTTTCCTTGAAAATAGCCGATCGGCTGTGACGCGTTGTGAGCTTGTCGATCCCACTATTTTCCTGCAAAAGCTTTCCCCACAATACGGATGCCGGGGGTTGAAGTGGTTGAAAGATGTTTCCAAGTTTCTACAAGGCTCAGAACGAATGCACTGCCTAAACTTGTTGTATAATTTTCAGCTGACGGGAGGTTTTTGGTGTGTTTAAGGAACACACAGATTTTCAACCAAAACAATGTATTTGTTGTCGCATCGCATGACATGCTTATATAAATACTGACACGATTTCTCACAGACAGGCTCCATTTAGCACCCTAAATCCCACATCTGATGATGACAGTCCAGACATAAGCACCACTAGACGGCATCGGCTTTCTGCCTAGCCTCATCAGGCATACGATTAAGCTCTTAACGCACCGAATAAACGGTTGTAAAGTCGCCGGCGAGTATTTGGCGTGAAAACTATTCATATAGCTGACGCCTCATTCATACAGGTTAAGGCCCTTAATTCACGGTGAAAAACCGACCTCATTCTGAATAAAGATTTGCCTGGCTTTATCGCCACGTACACATTCACATTCTGGGGGGGACACATAGAGTACAACAGTTTGAAAATATATATATATAACGGCCACGGTGTGTAAGGAAATTTAAAGAGTGGTCCTTTACAACTTTCCAATAGTTGTGCCCCAGAAGTTGGCTGCTGTGAGTGAGTCTACATTAGTATTTGTGAAAAACCTTCTTTAGTGATAATTGTGGCGACATGTGCGTCTACTGTATATAATAGACCACATCATCATGTGATTCAATAATGATGTGACACATCTCTGGTGTTATGTGCATGGACCATAGAGTTATATCTCTGTCGGGTAGAAACCTCATATGTCCAAAACTGTTACTTTTCAGGATTCAAATTTTAGATCTACAAGCTCTAAATGCATCGCTTCGCGCTGCGTTTCGAGCTTGTATATCTGCTACTTTGGACTCATGCGTCCATGCATTTTAAGCAACACCCTGCACATAGACAGACAGACATAGACAGACACACATTAAAACCTGGGAGCTGACCAGTGCAACCACAGTCTTATACTGTTGGCCACTGGAGCAGTTGGAAGGTTCGGTGCCTTGCTCATGGGCACTTCTGCGGTGTTGGGGGAGGGGTGAGTGGTGGCTACTTTCCCTTCCAGATTTTTCCTGCCAGTCTGGGGAACCTTCCGGCAACAAGTGCGCTCCTCTAACCTTTATAGTCCACCACTGTACCCCAAAATCAATCCAAAATCAAATTTCTGATGACCTCACTGTTCGTCCATCACATGGCTGGTATAGGAGCTTCAGGGCATCCTGCCACATAGCTCAATGCTTCCTGCCCTCAGTGCACGGCCTCCCAAACCATGACTCATCATCACACTGATCTCATCTCTGTCTCTCTCTGTCTCTGTCCCCCCCCCCCCCCCCCTGTAGACCTTCTGGTGGACATGCTGGGAGTGATGGCCAGCTACAGCATCACAGTCAAAGAGCTGAAGCTGCTCTTCAGCATGCTGAGAGGAGACAACGGTATCTGGGTGAGTCATGCTGGACTACTATACTCTACTACTGTACGTACGCGTGGTAACCGGAACAGTGGTGAGACTGAGAACACTAGCACACAATATTTTGTGAAATAGGCCTATTTATTTATTTTATATTTGATTTTTATATCTAAGGTACATTTATTTTAGCCTGGTAAACCCTCCCTCCGGAAATCCATTTGATTTCAGGAGTGAGTCTGGCCTGATCGCCCATTGTGGGTGTTTCTAGTGGAATTACCAACTAACCGAGCCTATCAGCGTCGTCGCTCATCGTTCTGTGATTGACAGCGACAGTTGGCCAATCAGGTGGCGAGTACGAGTGAGCCCGAATGGGACCGAGTGCAGCCGACAAAAATGGAACGATCCGCCATTGTTTCTGTGGCCAGTTACACTTTTTACTTTCGGTTTTAAAACGCTCTCAAACTTCTTTTTTGAGGCACGGAATTTACTTTTAAGATAGTGGTGAGTACATTATGAGATTAGCCCTTGGCGGTGGATGTGTTAATCATGACAGAGCCTATTTAAAAATACAAATTTAGAGAACCAGCAGGGGCGGGCAGTGCCACGCATGTATCCGAATAAGGCAACCTATTTTGGGCATGGCCGTCTCAAAAGTCCCGTTGCGTCACATTAGTCTGGAGGTCTGCTGATTGGCTGGAGGGGAACATTGGCTGAAGGGGTTGTCAGTCAACGGTATTACTCACGCCCAACTCCAGCCCACAGCCAATATTGCAGAATGGGCGATCAGGCCAGACTCACTCCTGAAATCAAATGGAAATGAGATTTCCGGAGGGAGGGTTTACCAGGCTACATTTATTTTACAAATGCTACAAAACCTGGGGATAAACAAGAAGTTAGAGGGTACATTTGAGTGACTGTGTGTGTGTGTGTTTGCGCGCGCAAACAGAAATTCGGCTTACTTTGATGTGCTTGCATCAGCCCTCTTATAGATTGTTAGCCACGCTGAAGCTGCAGGGGCTTAGTTTTGTGTTATTTCTCATTTTTGAATGAATGTACGCATCAAAACAGACCGGGACAACAGCCCAATCAGCCGTGACAGACTCGCATGAATGGAATTTGCATCGAATTTTTGGCGTTTGAAACTCAACAAAATAAAATAATATCCCCTCAGGCGGTGTCAGCGACCTTCCATTTCTCACACACCACGTTAAACACACTGAGCTGAGGTAGAGCAGCTTCTGGACCAGTGGTTCTCAAACCTTTTCATGTCAAGGACCCCCAAAATGATATGTATTTGGCCGTGGACCCCCACCTGAAAAAAATGTGTGCCAGGCAGGGACGCCCATACAAGATTTGTTTTGGTTAAACCAAAACAAAAGTAGTGTTAAAAATATTCCATACTTTGAAAACAATAGATCTACAAGCTCAAAACGACTTGCTTCGCAATGCATTGTGAGCTTGTAGATTGGATATTTTCAAATATCTGATGTATAGACGGTTCTAACCACTGTTCTAGAGCAGTTTGTCTGTAATCTCTCTCTCTCTCTCTCCATACTCCCACCATCCCCCACCCCCAATACACACACACACACACACACACACACACACACACACACACACACACACACACACACACACACACACACACACACACACACACACACACACACACGCACACGCCCATCGGTCCTCTTCAGAGACTGATTGATTCTCGGTTGCCATGGTATTGATAATGTGTTGTCGGGGGCAGGCGGAGGTGATTGAGGACTTATTGATCCCATCCAGTAGGGTTGAGGCAATGTTGTGATGTCACTGCTGTCATACATGACAACCTCTCTCTCTCTCTCTCTCTCTCTCTCTCTCTCTCTCTCTCTCTCTCCTCTCCTCTCCTCTCCTCTCCTCTCCTCTCCTCTCCTCTCCTCTCCTCTCCTCTCCTCTCCTCTCCTCTCCTCTCCTCTCACAGCCCAGACATGCCATCAAGTTGTTGTCAGTGTTGAACCAGATGCCTCAAAGACATGGTCCTGACACCTTCTTCAACTTCCCCGGGCGCAGTGCAGCGGTGAGAGACAGCGCACGCACACACACACACACACACACACACACACACACACACACACACACACACACACACACACACACACACACACACACACACACACATACACACACACACACACACACACATACACACACGCACACGCACACGCACACACACACACACGCACACGCGCACACACCACAAAACCATTAGCATTCCTTTGGCATCAGTCACCACATGTTAATTAGGCCCTTACAGGAGCCAAGAGACATTTTAGTGAACTAAATCAAAACATGTTATTCAAAAGACTGTGACTAAAAAAACTAAATCAAAATGTGCTGTAAAAATTAACACTGATGTGTGGTCCCCCCCCCCCCCCCTGCAGGCTATCGCGTTGCCCCCCATCGCTAAGTGGCCGTACCAGAATGGATTCACCCTGAACACCTGGTTCAGACAGGACCCCCTTAACAACATCAACGTGGACAAAGATAAACCTTATCTGTACTGGTGAGTATACTGTAGAATGACATACAGTATAGGTTCATACATAGATTCATAGGTTTGTAGTGCGCCCCCATCCAGTTATTACACTGGCCCGGAGCGCATTCTGCAGAAAGAGACAAGACAATAAAAACAAGACAACACATGACAAGACAATAAAAAACACATGACAGGACAACAACAACTCAGTCACACTGTCAGACAGTCACAACAGGACGGAGTAGAAACTAAACACTACACATACTGTACACAATCCACAAAAAACAAAACAACAAGACAACAAGTTATCCTAGTACATTGAAAGGTGGGTCATAAGAATGGTTTTAAAAGTCCCTAGTAGTGATGAGCGGGTCGACCCGTAACCCGCGGGACCCGCGGGTCAACCCGCGGCGCGGGTGGGTCGAATCAGAATTTCAGAGGCAATTATGCGGGCTGCGGGTGAGCGGGTCAGGCGCTCTCACACGCAAATACAGATGTGCCACTTCAAAACTTCACATGTCCTGCCATCGCCAAGACAGTACATTTTCAGGGGATTCCCAGGGCAATAAGGGACAAAGAAGGGCATTTAAAATGCTGAATTATTTTGATGATCACTGCTTTTATGATGCTAATTAATTTGAGCAACTGGTCAAATCACCTTTCGCCTCATAATGAGTCTGACACCTTGTTCAACACACATTCTTTTGTTCTCATGTATATGGATGTCTGTTGAAGGGAAAAACGGGGGTGTGTAGTGACAACTTCTTTTCAGGGGCAAAACAGTGCATTTTAAGGGCAGAAAAGGGAGGGAAAAAAATGCATTTTCAGGGCACTATCAGGGAAAGAACAGTAACGTGTGAAGTTTTGAAGTGGCACATCTGTAATCAATAAAATATCACATGCTCTTGTTTTGTCTTTATTCCTAATAAGAATAAGAATAATAACAATAAAACAGTTTGAATACACTTGGGGATTATTTTCTAACCATGATTTTACAGAATAAAAAAAAAATCACGGGTCGCGGCGCGGGTTGAGCCATAGATTTATATATGGGTTCGCGAGGCGGGTTGGGTTCCGTCGCGGGGCGGGGCGGGTCATGAAAAAACCCGACCCGCTCATCACTAGTCCCTAGGGTGTGGGGCAGCTTTGATTCAGCAAGCTTTTCCACAATTTGCTGGATTATATCACACAGTATAAAATCTTATTTGTTGTTGTTTGTTTTTGGCAAAGAGATTTGGGGCCCTATAATTGGCCGTACAGGCTAAACCCACTATTTTTTGGATTTAGAGTGCCTGCGCAAGGGGCGTTCCCGTGCAAAAGTTGCTATTTTGGGACACCTGCCTTACCAGCAGGCGCTCTACCAAACCAATTTGGCATTGCGTGTGGTTTTAGATTCCGCTATATGCGCTTTCCCAAATGTGTGGTAAAAATAGCAATTTTGGGGATAGTGCAACAACACGCCCACGGCCACACCTCCAGGCTCAAATAATGGAGTTGGCATAATGAATGTAATGTAATGTAATGTAATTCATGGCTAGTGGGCAGCGGGTGCGGGTATAGTAGTGCCAAGTATAGGGCCCTCTGTGTAGATGGAAACCTGGTTTAATTATAGGCGAAAGATTTTCCAAAATAGCACAGATATCGGATCCACAACTGCGACACGTTGCTTGTAGATCAGATATGTTCCCTGCGCGACACCATCGTACAAAGTAAAGTATTAAAACATTTATATAAGTGCTTATTAACCACATGGAGGCACTTCCTCTGATTGCCGACAGCTGCTACAGTTCTCATCCCCAGAGGACTTCATGGTTGAGCTAACATGACATCCCACTTTTTTTTAATTCATATTTTTTAATAGAATTCAGACTTTTTGGCAAATCTTGGAATGGAACCAACCACTCAAAACGCTGGTGTACTCCGACCCATTTGAGAGGGACTTAAACTAACCCCCCTTCTCTAGGGACACGTAAAACGTCAAAAAGGTCGTTAAAAATCCGGTCAAATCTTCTTCCCCCCCTTTCCTCTCAAATCCCCTGTCTGCTTTTCCTATACCCTCCCCTTTTTTCCACATCACAGAATACTGTAATACCCAAGTGTTCCCTCGACTTGACGTCTCGGCGTTCGACTCCACTGACTCAATTAATGTGAACGTTAATAGATAAACAGATAATGAATAAGAGCATAACTTTGAAATGTCAAGGCACTCCATTAAGGAGTGGGCGCTGCCTGCCCTGGATGGGGGAGGGGGGTGATATGCCTGGGTCTGGGTCTCGGCGCTGCCGTAGCCTCCGGGCTCCGCCGCTCGTTCCTCGGCTGTCCTTAAGTGTGAGCCGTTAGCTACTGTGACGCTTCATTAGCTCTGACCTTTGATTTAATTGAACTCTCCCACCCCACCCCCCTCCCCCCACCCCCCAGTTCCTGTGTTCCGCGCTCCTTCCTGCCTGCCTTCCTTCCTTACTTACTTTCTATGCTTGAGTCCTCACCATGCCCCCCCCCGCCCCCACCCCTCAAAAAAAAAGAAAAAAGTTCACACCGCTATTTTCGAGAGATTTGGTGTAGACAGGACCATAGAACCCTGGGGGACACCGGTCAACAAAGTCTAGAGTTTAAGAAGTTAACCGTTAGCCGAAAATAAGAAATTAGGTCCGATTTATATTACTGTAAGTTAAACAATTAGCACTTTCAACCTGGCATCCCAATCTTGGACGATTTACGAAAAATTTTCAAAAATGTTCTAACATTTTCAAAATGTGCGAAAATAGATCTCACAACTTATAAGCTTGTAGGGTATAGGTTATTGTATTTATTTTGTTTTGACAGGCCAGGGAGTTACGTTTTTGTGACATTGAATTGGATTGACAATTTTCTACTTCATGGCATTGATTCTTCTTTTTATTTTTTATTTTAGTAATTCCATCCCCAAATCCTACAGTCTGATAATGCACGGCGAGGTAGAATAACTGATGTTTTAGTCTCTGGTGTCTGCTGCTGTCTCGGCTGTCATCGTCAAACGTGGGATTTAGGGTGCTAAATGGAGCCTGGACTAGTGTCAGTATTTATATAAGCATGTCGTGCACAAAATACATTGTTTGGTTGGAATTCTGATGTGTGATCCTTAACACACCAAAAAGCTCCGTCAGCTGAATATTATACAGCAAGTTCAGACATTGTATTTGTTCTCTGCCTTGTAGGAACTTGAAAAAAAAATCAAGAATCTTTTAATAGATACATTTGGAAGTCTCTGAAGTGTATCCATTGACCCTTTAAGACCGGGAACGCATCTAGTGTGTCATTTTTAGATTTATTTGGCTATTCAAAAATAGCAGATCTACAAGCTCATAGCGTGGCACCGAGTGCTGCACTATGAGCTTGTAGATCTGCAATTCTTTTTTTATCGTGAAAATGTGTGCAAATCTTTTAATATATATATATTTTTTAACATTTTTAACTCAAATCTTTGCTTCTGGGGGATTCTACAAATGTCTTCTAAATCCTAACAGTTTTTTTAAACGTATGTTGCTATAATCAAAAGACTTTCTGTACAATTATAGGGCTGGCTTGTAACTTCATAGACTGGTTAACCTACAGATTTTAACTTTTTTTTTTTTTTTTTATCCCACGATTTTGTAACCCATATTTTTTCACCCAGTGCCAATTGCCTATGTAATCCTGGGAGCTACTCTCCCTCTGCCAGCCTAGGGAGAGCCCAAGCTGAAGCTCATGCCTCCTTCAATGCATGAGGAGCAAGCAGGCCCGAGATTTTAACATTTTAATGTAAAATATGAAATGATGCGTGTATATTGGGGGATTGTATGTGGGTTGTTGAGTAATTTGTGGGGTGGGGTGGGTTGGTGGGTTGAAGGGTAATACATTGTGAATTGTGAATGTCGCAATTTGAAAGGAAATATTTATATTGTGTTGAGTCTGGCGTAGAGGATTGCATCCTGTGCCAGAATAAATGTCAATAATATCAGTGGTTCTCAAACTATTTTAATTTCGAGGACTAAGAGGAAATAAATGGTGACAGACAACACAAAGTCTTTTAAGGATCAAGCAGTAAGCCAAACTCCACTCAGATACTCAGTCGGAGTCAGGATTTAGCCTCCAAGCTCCTTTATTCACGGGCATTGACATAAATGAGTAGGAGTTTTTAGGAATTTGTTTTTCGATTAATTGAGTACAAAGGACCCCATTGGAAACAAGCCATGATAGTGCTTTCTTGGGTTTAAAATCCTCTTAACAGACCTGGTATTGAACTGCACTTTCCCTGTGCTTGTCTTTGTAAACATGAAGTATTCAATCAATCAGTCAAGTGAGAAGACTAATAACCTTGTTTTCCTTAGCACACAACACAGGTGCAGCTAATAACACTGATCATGAGTATTAGAAACAGGTGTTCATGGAAAATTACTGGTGTTCATGGAAAATTACCGCTACTTAAGTAGTCAAAATAAAAGTCACACACGTGTCAAAATAAAAGTACAGGCAGAGGTGCTGCTAATCTACCAAAACTAAAGGCACAACAACCATCGTCAGTACCATAATGTAAAAAATTAAGAATAAAGTAAAGGAGTCATCTTTAAAGGGAAAGTTCACCCCCAAAATGACTTGTTTTCTATCAATTGCACACCCCTTGGAGACTTGAATTCATGGTGATTTTTTTAGTTTTTGTCGCATTCCTAAGCCGATAATTTGATGACCGGCGGCGGCTCCGGTAGGACAGTCAAAGTGTCAACTAATGTCTCCTACCAGAGACATTAGCATCTTTCTGACGGTCATCAAATTATTGGCTCAGGAATGCGACAAAAACAAGAAAAATCGCCATGAATTCAATGCTTCATGGGGTGTGTAATTGATAGAAAATACGATTTTTTTGGGGTGAACTACTTCTTTAAATGTTTTACGTGATGTGTGAGTCTTTCACCACTTTAGTTCCTCTTAGTTTTCGAGACCACCGTGACCTGCAATCAACCTTATTACTAAGGACACAAGAAAGGCACAGCAGTCTACCTTCCACTTGATTTCAAGGACTCCCATAAACTGTCAGAGTTACAGCCCTGTACGTAAGGGTCCATTTGAAACCCCCCCGCCCCCCCCCCCCCCTCAAGGAACCTTGAGAACAGTTTGAGAACCACTGCTTTAACCACTCAAACCCCCATATGTCGTTGAGCGGAGTCGCTCAGGGCTCTGTACTGGTGACTTTTCTGTTTTCGCTCCTCTGCGTTGTGAGCTTGTCGATCTGCTATTTTATCTGCGTAAGGTTTTCCCACAATGCGGATGCTGGGGTTTTCTAAATCCTAACAGTATGTTGCTCCAACTTTTCCATGTCAAGAACCCCCAAAAGTGTTCGAAATATTCAGTTCCAGGGACCCCCCAGAAGCAAAATGCTCGCTTTAAAAAATATATATATTCAAAGATTTGCAAAAAAAAACAATATTTTTCAAAAATAGCAGATCTACAAGCTTGAGCTTGTGTATCTGCTATTTTTGAACAGCCGAAGTATAAAATAATAGTTAAAGTGGTTGCTTTCGAATTGTGAATGTCGCAATTTGAAAGGAAATATTTATATTGTGTTGAGTCTGGCGTAGAGGATTGCATCCTGTGCCAGAATAAATGTCAATAATATCAGTGGTTCTCAAACTATTTTAATTTCGAGGACTAAGAGGAAATAAATGGTGACAGACAACACAAAGTCTTTTAAGGATCAAGCAGTAAGCCAAACTCCACTCAGATACTCAGTCGGAGTCAGGATTTAGCCTCCAAGCTCCTTTATTCACGGGCATTGACATAAATGAGTAGGAGTTTTTAGGAATTTGTTTTTCGATTAATTGAGTACAAAGGACCCCATTGGAAACAAGCCATGATAGTGCTTTCTTGGGTTTAAAATCCTCTTAACAGACCTGGTATTGAACTGCACTTTCCCTGTGCTTGTCTTTGTAAACATGAAGTATTCAATCAATCAGTCAAGTGAGAAGACTAATAACCTGGTTTTCCTTAGCACACAACACAGGTGCAGCTAATAACACTGATCATGAGTATTAGAAACAGGTGTTCATGGAAAATTACTGGTGTTCATGGAAAATTACCGCTACTTAAGTAGTCAAAATAAAAGTCACACACGTGTCAAAATAAAAGTACAGGCAGAGGTGCTGCTAATCTACCAAAACTAAAGGCACAACAACCATCGTCAGTACCATAATATAAAAAATTAAGAATAAAGTAAAGGAGTCATCCTTAAAGGGAAAGTTCACCCCCAAAATGACTTGTTTTCTATCAATTGCACACCCCTTGGAGACTTGAATTCATGGTGATTTTTTTTGTTTTTGTCGCATTCCTAAGCCGATAATTTGATGACCGGCGGCGGCTCCGGTAGGACAGTCAAAGTGTCAACTAATGTCTCCTACCAGAGACATTAGCATCTTTCTGACGGTCATCAAATTATTGGCTCAGGAATGCGACAAAAACAAGAAAAATCGCCATGAATTCAATGCTTCATGGGGTGTGTAATTGATAGAAAATACGATTTTTTTGGGGTGAACTACTTCTTTAAATGTTTTACGTGATGTGTGAGTCTTTCACCACTTTAGTTCCTCTTAGTTTTCGAGACCACCGTGACCTGCAATCAACCTTATTACTAAGGACACAAGAAAGGCACAGCAGTCTACCTTCCACTTGATTTCAAGGACTCCCATAAACTGTCAGAGTTACAGCCCTGTACGTAAGGGTCCATTTGAAACCCCCCCCCCCCCCCCCCCCTCAAGGAACCTTGAGAACAGTTTGAGAACCACTGCTTTAACCACTCAAACCCCCATATGTCGTTGAGCGGAGTCGCTC
>NC_139949.1:37177873-37305373 GCF_963454915.1 Gymnoscopelus microlampas | reverse complement strand
CAAAACGAAGCTGCTGTGTTCTGGTGGATCCAATATAGTTAGTTATTGTTTAGTCACAAGCTCTTGTTAATACGTTTCATTGGTTTCCCCCCAGGCTGGCAGAGGGAGAGTAGCGCCCAGGATTACATGCTTAGGAAATTGGCACTAAGTGAAAATATGGGTTACAAAATTGTGGGATAAAAAAAAAAAAAAAAAAAATGTTGGTTCAATATTCAAACCCAAGACAGACTTCTCCACTTTGAGTTTTGAGGGTTGAGTGATCTTGTGCATCAGCTGTTTTCGCTATATGATTGTGCTACACTTTTGTCATTTATTTACTAATTTATTTATTAGGAAAATAAAACAACATAACACGTAGAAATATGGAGATTCAAGGTTTCTGCCCGAATATCTCCCTATCGAGCGGAAAACGTCACATAAAGTAGCAGGTCTACAAGCTCATCTGCTACTTTTGATACGTTTGTGTGACGCTCAAGTTGGGTGATATTTTACGAAAAAACACAAAACGTTGGTGGACGGCTGACGTAGCGGTCCGGGCACCTAGGCTGTAATGCTGCCTGACGGCACGTCGCGGGTCCGAATCCTGATCCCGACGACCTTTGCTGCGTGTCACTCCCCATCTCTCCCTCCCCATTTACTGTCAGTCTACTGCAGTGGTTTTCAACCTTTTTCATGCCAAGGACCCCTAAATTGATATACATTTGGCTGCGGACCCCCATCTGAAAACGTTTTGTGCCAGGGATCCCCAGAAGCAAAGATTTGAGTTCAAAATGTTCGCTTTAAAACATATATATATATTCAAAGATATGCACACGTTTTCAAGATTTTTCAAAAATAGCAGATCTACAAGCTCATAGCGCGGCACTCGGTGCCGTGCTATGAGCTTGTATATCTGCTATTTTTGAATTGCCAAAGCTTAAAGTGGTTAACGATTGTGACGCTATGTTAACTCATTTTGCTGGGGACCCCTTGGTATTCCCCCAAGGATCACTGGTTGAAAACCACTGGTCTACTGTATACTACCAATAAAAGGCAGAAAAAGCTAAAGATAAAATATGGAGATAGGAGGTGTCTGCATTGATAGGAGGTATCAATGTTTCTTCTTGTGATACAGAAGCTTAGCTATGAGGTTTATTTTTTCTTCATATGTTTTTTTTTACACACATGAAGGTTAGCAGCGTGGGAAGCAAGTCTGAAAGGAGGAGGAATCAGAGGGAATAGGAAGGATTTAGTTGGGTTTCATCCAGGAACCTGCTTCTCCCCGGAGCAGGAACACCCCGCTGCGTGTTGCTCCGTAGGGGGCGCTATGCCTCACACAGGACTTGAAGTAATGTGGAACCGCGGTGCCAAAATATGTCGCCCGGAAAACAATTTAGAGCTTTGAGACTCTTTCCTTTTGATGCCAACTGTTTTTGTAAGTTATTCTATTTAGGAGAGCTTCCCTTCCCTTTTCACTACCTTACATGAAACAAAATACCCAAATGGGTCCATTTGGTTCCATTTGTACACTCTCATGGGGTCTAATCAAGTACTTACAGTAGTTACTACTGGCATAATACCTTACATGAAAAAATGTTGCTACAGTAACCGTGGTTATTTTAGTGTTTATTCATTCATTTTTAAACAGGGCAATAATGTTAACAACAGCAAGTATGATCCACCAGACTAAAATCTTGACAATTACGTGCAAATTACACAACATCTAAAGTGCTCAAACTTCATCAATAGGGGTAATACATTTGCAAACATACAGTAAGTAACAGAGTTATAACGTTACATTGTAATCGTTGTTATAGAGTGTTTGTTCAGTTACAAGAGTCTCCATGTCTCTCTAGTCTCTAGGAAACATAATCTGGGCAATGGGCAAGTTATGTTAATAACATAACCATAATGTTAGTTGGTCGCTAGCATCAGTCTAAAGAGAAGTTGGTAAGAAGGGTCACAGTGCTAAGGGAGGTGAGGAGGAGTCGTACAACGGTGCCCCCCGATCTACAAGCTCGGTTGTGAGCCGTTGTGAGCCGATCTGCAAGCCCACATGTGCTCACATGTGCTGTGAGCTTGTAGATCGTCTATTTCCAGCAGCAACTAAATAAAGCTTTAATTGTCAGGGGGGAAAAAGTGTACGACAACGACGCTAATGGGGCGGTCTGGTTCGATAGCCACACAGCAGCTCTCCATGATCGGAAGAAGTGATTTGTAGCAGAGGGAGAAAAAAGACATCTAAGTACAGTCGTAACTCAAGGCAGTTTCTCTAAGAATAGGGGGTTAAAGTGTTTTAAAATGCTTTTGATTTCCACCTGATTCCGTGATCTTATTAAGCACTTAAACCCTATATGGTTCACTGGTGTCCCTCAGGGCTCGATACTAGTGACTAGCTTGTCGATCGGCCATTTTCAATAAGGATAAGGATGCTGGGGTTGAAGTTGGTTAAGTGTTTAAAATGCTTTTGGTTTCAACCTGATTTTCGTGATCTTATTAACATCTTACCGTTGTCTCCCTGTCCTGTCCTGTCCTGTCCTGTCCTGTCCTGTCCTGTCCTGTCCTGTCCTGTCCCGTCCTATCCTGTCCTGTCCTGTCCTGTCCTCTCCTGTCCTGTCCTGTCCTGGCCTGTCCTGTCCTGTCCTGTCCTGTCCTGTCCTGTCCTGTCCTGTCCTGTCCTGCTCGCCAGCTTTCGCACCAGTAAAGGGATCGGCTACTCGGCTCACTTTGTGGGGAACTGCCTGATCGTCACGTCACTGAAGTCCAAAGGCAAAGGCTTCCAGCACTGTGTCAAATACGACTTTCAACCTCGCAAGGTGAGTCTTTAAGTGAACTGACGCACGTACTGTGTGCGTGTGCCAGCATGCGCACGCACACACACACACACACACACACACACACACACACACACACACGCACACACACACTCGAGGTCAATTAAAATGTTCTGGTCAGCTTGGTAGCACTTGTTAGATGTTGGGAACACCTCTCTCTTCTCTCTATCTCTGTCACGCTCTCTTTCTCTATATATATCTCTCTCCCTCTTTTCTTTCTCTCTCTCTCTCTCTCTCTCTCTCTCTCTCCTCGTTCGTCCTGCTCTCCAGGACGGTGTTGATGAGTGCAGATAGGGTCTGTCCATTAAGACCTGAACACTACCCCCCCCCCCCCCCCCCACCGCACTGTCAGCATCCTGCTACTGTCTCTCACACACACACACGCACGCGCACGCACGTGCACACACACGCACACGCACACACACGCACATACATGTCAACACGCATGGGTTTTGCGCACACTCCCAAATGCATGAACAAGTAATTCACACACACACACACACACACACACACACACACACACACACACACACACACACACACACACACACACACACACACACACACACAGCAGAGGACGCTATGTGCTGAGTCAGCAGAATGTGAGGGCTGCCCAGTGGCTCCATTTGATCAATGAATAAGTCTCTATGTATCACAGCGCTTTGTCGCGCGCGCGTGTGTGTTTGTGTGTGTGTGTGTTTGCGTGTGTGTATGCCTGTCTGTCTGTCTGTGGGTGTATATCTATATGCATGCAATTATTTATGCGTGTGTGTATACCCAATTTGTCCAAGCTATTCCCATTATGCATACATCTATGTACAGTATAACATGTATCTACTGTATGTGTGTACTGTATGGATAATTTACATAATACAGTGTACAGTAGAATACAAAATGTCCTCAAATTAACAAGCACGCACACACACACACACACACACACACACACACACACACACACACACACACACACACACACACACACACACACACTAAGAAATTAGATGTTACAGTAGTCAAAGGAACAGACTTGGAGTCCTCAGGAGTGAGAGCGAGTTTTCACACTTAGAGTATGTTGTTTTTAACCTGTTATTTTCGGCTATTTTCAAGTGGTTAATGTGAAAATTAAAAGTAACACACAAATATTTGACGGCCCCCCTGCAGTAGCTCTGAGGACCCCCTTGGGGTCCCGGACCCTCTGTTGAAGACCCCTGCACTACACTGAGTGATGAGTCATGACCTTAGACAAGGTTACAAAAGCCTCCATGACTGTAATGACACACCGACCACACTGATGATCTTGAGAACAAGGTTATGAAAGCATCCATTTGCTGTAATAACGACTTAATTTGATTTGTGTAGTCAGGATTTGATTTATAAAAAAAAAAACAGACGGATGTTTTCTCAACCACTTAAGCCCTGTAATACTGCAGGCTAAAAGAGCCAATCTAGTACAAACTCATAACGTGTCGCGATGTGACTGGTTTTGAGATTGTAGATCTGCTATAATACCGTTGCTGTCTGGGACAGAAACCTCTTATCTCCATTATTTTTACTTTTTGTATTTCTTTTGTAAATTATCGCCCTACTTAATCATACTACAGCGTCACACGAAAGTATCTAAAGTAGCAGATCTGCAAGCTCATTCGCAAAGCGTTTTGAGCTTGTAGATCTGCTACTTTTGCTGTTTTTGAATTGAATTCCTGTTTTGGACAGTTTCGGTTTCCACCCGACAGAGACTGTATTTTCCAATATATATATTTGTTTGGGAGACAAAATAGCCATACTAATGTATGTGTGTGTGTGTGTGTGTGTGTGTGTGTGTGTGTATGTGTGCGTGTGCGTGTGCGTTCCAGTGGTACATGATCAGCATCGTACACATCTACAACCGCTGGAGGAACTCGGAGATCCGTTGCTACGTCAACGGGCAGCTGGTTTCCTACGGCGACATGGCGTGGCACGTCAACACCAACGATGTAAGTGTAGCCCCGCCCACCAACCACCACCACACTGGCACACACTGCAGCACTGCCACTCTCAACTTGTATTATAGAGCATTGGTTTCGGGTACGGGGATCCCCAGGGGTCCTTGGGGGGGTACCAGGGGGTCCCCAGCAAGATTTGTTAATATAGCATCACAATCATTTTAACCACTTTAACCATATTTTATACTTGGGCTATTAAAAAATAGCAGATATACTGTACTAGCAAAATAGCTGATCTACAAGCGCATAGCGCAGCACCGAGTGCCGCGCTATGCGCTTGTAGATTTTTTTTTATCTTGAAAATGTGTGAAAATCGTTTTTTTTTTCAGGCGAACATTTTTAACACAAATCTTTGCTTCTGGGGGTCCCTGGCACATTTTCAAGGGGGGGTCCGTGGCCACATACATATCATTTAGGGGGTCCTTGACATGAAAAAGTTTGAGAACCACTGGCATAGGGTACCGAAGTCCTGATATCACTCATCCCCTGGGTCATTTCTCTATGGAGAATAACATTGGGTCATCTTAGAATCGTCTCATATAAGAATTGTGGTCCAAAAATAAACAAACTGTCCCGGCGCCATTATCAGGGAGGTGGCTCTGCTCTCGTTTATGATAGTTAGTCACTCATATTTGAGTCTGTTTCTGGCGGGAAACATTTTTTATTCGCCGGCGGTAACATTAGCGTAAAAAAAACTGTTTAAGATATGCATTTGGCCACGGACCTTCCATCTCAAAATGTCTGGTTGGATTAATGGATTAAGTAGACAGATGGGTGGGCCGCCAACACCACATTTGTGGGCCCCGGATCCAGAAAAGGTTTGGGACCCACTGCTGTAGCATTTATCCTGTAAAACGCTGGAGAGGGCAGGGTTCTGACCTTGGGCACTGATCCACGACCAACTTGACTCGACACAAACGTTTGCAGTTTTTTTTTTACGGCTGCTGGCAGACAAGTGTAACGTTGCTTTTTCTACCGCATTGAACCGACAAAACGCTTGTTTTCTTTGGGGCAAAAGTAAAGTACCCTTTTGTTTTTGGTATGACCTCCATCCAGGTGCCAAGAGAGCTGAGGTTATGCCAAAAAAGAAAAGTATTGTGAAAACACATTGTGCACACTACTGATTGGTCATTGTATTGCATTTTTTTATTTCGTATATCAGTCAGTCACCAGAACCAGGGATGTGTGTTTTCAATGAGTCTAAACTGGTTAAAATGTAGTTTGAAGTATAAACAGGTTTATATCGGACGGAGGGGGGTCGTGTCTTATATTATATTACATTACAGTCATTTAGCAGACGCTTTTATCCAAAGCGACTTACAATAAGTGCATTCAACATAGTTAGGCAACAAACTACTAATCACCAGACGTCTTAAGTGCATTTTCTGCTAAAACAGGCAACCAAGAGTATACCTAGCGCTAAAGTAAAAGTGCAATATATCAGCTACCTACTTTCTTAAACAGATGAGACAAATAGCAAAATCAAATGAGCAAGAGCTAAGACAAATAAGTGTATTGACTAAAGAAGATCCAATGAAACAATACAATAATAAAACAAGAGTTCGTACAACTAGTTAACAACAAGTAGGCAAGGCGAAGAGGAAGGATAGTGTTTCCTGAAGAGGTGGGTTTTCAGCCTGCGGCGAAAGATCAATGAACTCCCCACACATCAGTGGGGGGCCAGAACAAAAAAAAGTCGTGACCGTGTACAGTAGATATAAAATGCAGTGGTGGAAAAAGTACTCACATGTTTTACGTTAGTAAAAGTATCAATACTAAAATGTAGAAATACTCTGTTGCAAGTAAAAGTCCGGATTTTTTTTCAGAAAACCTAGGTCAGAAGGAAGGCGTTTTTAAAATCGGCTTCAGGTCTAAATGGGTTAAAATGACCCCAGAAGTGTTTTAAAGTGAAATACTTCAAGTAGATTAGCCTCTTCCAACTGTCATCCTTAAGACAGTCACTTAATCCACAAACTGCTCCAGACAAGCTTCTCAGAGGCCAGTGGTTGAACATGTAACCGTGTGATGTGACTGTACACTACACAGTAAAATCCTCAGTGTCAGTTTAACTCTGAGAGGGCACAAATGTAACCAAATGGACCCTTTACAGCATTGGTTGTCAAAGTGGGGACCAGCGGGTCCCCAGCAAAATTGGTTAATAAAGCGTCACAATAATTTTAACCCCTTTATCCATATTTGATACTTTGGCTCTTCAAAAATAGTAGATCTACAAGCTAATGCGCTATGAGCTTGTAGATCTGCTACAGTATGTTGAAAAATGGTGCAAATGTGTGCAAATCTTTGAATATACTTTTTTTTAAAGCAAACATTTGTAACTCAAATCTTTGCTTCTGGGGGTCCCTGGAACACAATATTTTCAGATGGGGGTCCGTGGCCAAATACATATAATTTTGGGGGTCCTTGACATGAAAAGGTTTGAGAACCACTGCTTTACGGTTACATTTGGTTACATTTTGTGGCCTCTCAGAGTTACAAATGGATAAATTAAAACAGGAGATTGTACCAGTGTGAGCGCTAAGTAGGGCATTGCTGTGAAAGAACATCCCAATGCAGAACTCACTCGACTCTTATCTCCCGGGGGGTTAAACAAAGGTTAATAAAAAACCTACAGATATATGGTTGAGTTGGTTATACAGCCTTCGTCTCGCTGCTTTGGATCCATCATGTGATCAAAGCGCTACGTTTGTCACAAAGTAGCTGGCTGTCTGTTCGGCTACATGTGCGGCCCTGGCTACGTTTGTCACAAAGTAGCTGGCTGTGCGGCCCTGCCTGCCACAGCTGTCGTGTTTTTGTGGCGAGCGAGGAAGAGGAGGAAGTGGGAAGTACTGTATAAGAGGCTCATTTCATAACGTCACACACGGTGTTAGGCAGAAACCTTGTATGTCCAAAAGGCTTACTTTTCCGGGAATGGACACGACACTGTTTGTTACTCACATTTGTTACTTAAGTAAAAGTATCAATACTGCAATGTAGAAATACTCTGTTGCAAGTAGAAGTCTGGAATTCAAATTCACTTGAGTTAAAGTACAAAAGTATTGGTTTCAAAATGTACTTAAAGTACCAAAAGTAACAAGTGCTCATAATGCAGTTTTCGAATGTATAAAATATAGACTAATCTTTTGAAAATAGCAGATCTACAGGCATTGTGAACTTGTAGCTTTGCTAGTTTCAAATGGACAAAATATGTATAGGGCTGAAGTGGTTAATGTGTGTTTTGCAATAATAATCAAAATCTATGGAGCGGCCATAGCTGAGTGGTTAGTGAGCCCGCCTAGGGAGCCAGAGGCCCTGATTACCCCAGGTACGATTCCAGGCCAGGCCAGCAAATGTGTCGATGAAATGAAATTTGTCCCTGAGCAAGACTCTTAACCCCTAATTGCTCACAGGCCCTCATTGGAAACAAGACCGCAAGGACTTTCATGAACTGACCTGTTAAAGGAATAATCCTTATCCTTAACTAGTAACTAAAGTTTTCAAGTAATTGTAGTGGAGTAAAAGTACAATATTTGCCTCCGAGATGTAGTGGAGTAGAAGTAAAAGTACTGAAAATTGGAAATACTCCAGTAAGTAAAAAAAATACCTCAAATTTGTACTTTTGTTACTTTGTTACTACACCACTGGAGGTACCACATTCATTTATGGAAAACACATAAAAAGTTGAAGTATGGAGATACAAGGTTTCTGCCCAACAGGGATGATGCTGTGCTTTAGTTTCAACTTGCTAGAAGTTGAAGCTATAAGATGCTTATCTTTCCTCCTTTTTTATAGTTTTTTTTTAATATAGGCAGGAAAATGTACAGAGACAAAAACCAGAGAGCAGAGAAGTTGGCATTGTATGGTCCATAAGTTATAATTGCAGGATGGAATCCCTTGTAAACTTGTTCCAATTTACTTTATGGAAAATGAAATCAAAAGGATAAAAACACAATAAAGCCCAGAGACTTGTTTCCATTGTGGTCTTGAGGGAATTAGATGCAGTAGGCAACAGCACAAAAACAAGACAAAGACAAAACAATAAAACTGACGTCTTTGACGCAATTTGGTGTTTTCACTAGATGGCGCTGTTCGCTAACACATGAGTGACCATTTCATGCTCAGACACACACAGATCCAGGAGATCGCGTGATCCCAAGATTTCCTCTTCCATTCACTTCCTGGTTAGCGTATTTGGGGAAATGGCTGTATCTTGCCTTCCTTTTTTCTCCCCTGCATTTTAGACGAGACATGGTCAAATCTTCACGGAAGCACTGTGAAACGATCGGGGGATCGATCATACTGGAGATAAATATTCTGTGACTACTTGAAAAGGTATGAAAGACGAAAAATCGCAGGCGCTATTGGCAATTATTTATTTATTTACTTGGCACTGAATGAGTTAATACGCCCTCCCGCTCAAAGTCCTCACGTTCATGTATTGGAGGAGACACGTGGTTGTCTGCGCCCGCCTCCCCAAGACCAAACAGTAGGGGTCAGCAGTGTGACAGGGACCATACACACACAAGCGGGTGAATCGGCATAACGACTGAATTGGGAGAAAAATGGATACAATAAAGAACAAAAAAAAAGAAAGCGACACCGGGGATATTGTAACTGTCCAGTGCCCACTCTCCTTTAGAAAGAATAAAATGGACAGTTACAGGGAAGAGAAAGCACAGACGTTTACAGTTCCTCCCTCGCTTTGCCCAGGATCCCATTAAACCAGCAAAATCCTGAAAAAAAATCTCTCACACTAGAGAGGACCTGGAGGCGAGAGCTGGCATTGAATTTGACAGCTAAACCCCCCCGTTGCACTCTCTCTCTCTCTTCTCTCTCTCTCTCTCTTCTCTCTCTCTCTCTCTTCTCTCTCTTCTCTCTCTGCTCTCCTCTTCTTCCACACAGAGCTATGACAAGTGTTTCCTGGGTTCGTCGGAGACAGCCGACGCAAACAGGGTGTTCTGTGGCCAGCTGGGAGCCATCTACGTGTTCAGCGAAGCTCTCAACCCAGCGCAAATCTTCGCCATTCACCAGCTCGGCCCAGGATACAAGGTAAAAAAAAATAAAAAATAGAAAATATATAATACCCAACTCATACACTGACTGCACCGTCAACAGCTGTATGCTGCTGACATGTTGACACAATGCCTCACCACACTGTGTGTACAATTCTAGGAAGAATAAAGGTTCGATGGAGTATTTAGGAATAAATGGGAGGTGCTATGACACCTGAATTTCCCCACATGGATCAATAATCAGTCACTCTATCTGTCTGTCTGTCTGTCTGTCTGTCTGTCTGTCTGTCTGTCTATCTAGCTGTAATTGTATTCATAATTGTCTCCGCCAGGAGACTATGTTTTCGTTCTCGTCCTTCCGTGTGTCCACCAAGCTAATATTGGTCAAGCTTCACGTGACACGTGACATTGGCTTTGATTGGCTAGCGAGACGCATGATGAAATAGAGACCTATACATAGGTGTGTCACTTCAAAAGATCATTTATATCTTTTGAAGTGAGGTAAGACAGGATTAATCAGGAACAGTACTGGCGGAGACCTGTGCTCCGAGGAGCACATTTTCTAGTTTATACTGTCAACGTCTCTGTGTACATACTGTAAACTCTACAGTGTCAAACCAGTGGCATTCTCAATTTACCAAAATCTTCAGTTTAAACAGCAACGGAGAAAATAAAAGCGCATAAATGAACAAATAAATTGTGAAATATTTCTTCTCACTGTCACATTTTAACGGAACCTCGCAAACTCTTTCAGTCACACATTAATTTTGGGGGTATGTTATTATTAACAAAACCAAAGGTTTGTAGACACACGCATGTATCCCTACAGCAGCACGCTGCATGGTGAGAGAGAGACCGTCTACCAAGGGCAACTTAGACTCTGTAATTCCTCGCCAGCTCTCTGGTACTTGTCCTTGGCAGGCTAGTTGAAAGAGGCGTCCAAGACTGCTGAATATCAGCGCTGGCACATCACCACCCAGCCTCTTGTGTGCGTTCAAAGCCGATGGAGCGTGCAAACGGTTCCTGACTGTATTTCGTCTTTCTTTTTTTTTTGCAGTTAACCCATTCAATCCGGGATACGCATCTGTGTCATTTTAGATTTATTTGCTATACAAGCTCATAGCGTGGCACAGAATGCCGCGCTATGAGCTTGTATATCTGCTATATATATATATTTTTTTTTTATAAAAAAATAAACAAATAGTGTCAATTTGTGCAATTCTTTGAATATATATGTTTTTTAAAGCATAAAAAAATAATAATAATACAAAATATAAAAACATTTTTAACTGAAATCTTTGCTTCTGGGGATTCTACACATGTCTTCTAAATCCTAACAGTTAAAACAGAAAAACATGTAATATAATATTCAAAGATTTGCACACATTTTCACGATTTCTTTTCCCAAAAATAGCAGATCTACAAGCTCATAGCGCGGCACTCGGTGCCGCGCTATGAGCTTGTATATCTGCTATTTTTGAATAGCCCAAAGAAATCTAAAAAAAATTACACCGGTTCTTAATGGGTTAATTAGAGAAGTTATATACATAATCCGAAATGGACCCAGGGCCCCGCGATTCGCTGCGTTGGCCAAAGTACAATGAGCACACACAGGGACTGTGTAGAGGGGTTTGGAGTCGCATTGAAAGAGGAGAACAATGCAACATGGAAGCTGTGGTCTCTCCCTGACGCATAGAGATGTTTGGTTATTGTCTGGGATGCAGCGCGGCAACACTGCGGCTGACATATGGTGTGGTCTGATACGGAACCACTGGCATAATATATAATAACCCCCAATGTGTAGGGAGTTATTTACATTCCACCTATCTGTGCTGACACATTGCAACGCAGACACACACACGCACATGCACGCGCTAGGCAGACATTACAGCAGACACCACACATTACAACACATCCAACGGTACTTCTGTGATGTGCCGTCTCAACGACTCTCATCCGCACTGATCTCAGCTCCGTTTGACAGTGTGCCAGAGTCTACACCTCTCCTCTCATCTCTCAGCTAGGCTACAGATGTAAACTTTTGGTTTTTATCTTTGGTAGTCTAGGACACGTGCACAAGTTGGTTGTGAGGGGCCTGCAAATGGCCGGCCTCTCCAAAAGGAGGGCTAAACAATTAGCAAGGTACTGCTCAATATCAGCTATTATAGGAAGCCGCTCAATTTGGAGGAGGCGTTGTTTCCTTTACCCATGATTGTTGTCCGCTGTGTTTGACAAGTATGCCATCCTTTGTTTTGTATGTAACATTGCTCTGCTTTACATGCGCCTTGTAACTAACTGTTTTCCATTCATCTGACTGCACTGGCAGTGTTTATGTCCTTTGTACATCCTGTACTTCTTATTATGTGGACATAAATAAATATTTCGAGTGCGTGTGTGTGTGAGTGATAAAGTGATGAAATGAATCTCACATACACACACACACACACACACACACACACACACACACACACACACACACACACACACACACACACACACACACACACACACACACACACACACACACACACTGACTCTAGACATATACACTGGATAATGGCAGGTAACATTCACTGTCTTCCTGTCATTAAGTGTAGCCGATCTACAAGCCCACAATGTGTCGCGATGCGACGCATTGTGGGCTTGTAGATCTGCTATTTTCCAAAGACTTTTATATATTTGAAAACTTGAAATGGGACATTCTGCATAATCAGTACTTTCACTTTTGGTACTTTAAGGACATTTTGATGCGAATACTTTTGTACTTTTACTCAAGTAAATTTAGAATTCCAGACTTTTACTTGTAACGGAGTATTTCTACATTGCAGTGTTGATACTTTTCACTTAAGTAAAGCAATAGGGTATTTGATCCACCACTGCTCTCAACACATTCTCACAGATAGGCTTCAGTTATTGCCACTCCGTCATTTTCTACTCCCTAATGCGTCACTATAGAACGACAAAAACTAAAAGGCACGCATGCATTGGACCGTCAAATACTGCTCGAATCAAGGGTATTGACAGCTGTCTCGTGGCTTACCTGGTATAACAACGCTTGACTGGTGACCGCAACCTCCCGTGTTCGAATCCCTCTGTGGGTATATAACCTTTTGTTATGTCTAAACTTCAATATCATGGGCAACTGACAGAGCGGCAAAAATGTGACGCCTTGGGAGTGACATCGGGTTTGCCCCTCTCCTGTATTCCTTCTTTCTTTTTTTTTTTGCAGTTAAACCATTCAATCCGGGACTCGCATCTGTGTCGTTTTAGATTTCTTTGGGCTATTCAAAAATAGCAGATATACAAGCTCATTTTGAAAAATCGTGAAAATGTGTGCAAATCTTTGAATATATATATATATGTTTTTAAAAGTGAACATTTCATTTTATTTGCTCCTGGGGGATTCTACAAATGTCTTCTCAACAGTTTTTTTTTTCATGTCAAGGACCCCCAAAATGATGTGTTTTTCCGCAGACCCCCCCCCCCCCCCCATCTCAAAATATTTTATTCTAGGGACTCCTAGAAGCAAAGATTTGAGTTAAAAATGTGTATATATATATTCAAAGATTTGCACTCATTTTCACGATTTCCCCCCCAAAAAATAGCAGATCTACAAGCTCATAGCGAATGCCCGAATCCCACTGTGGGCATGACCTTTTGTCTTGACTTGAATATCAGGGCAACTGACAGAGCGGCAAAATGTGACGCCTTGGGAGTGAGAACGGGTTTACCCCTCTCCTCTCCTCTCCTCTCCTCTCCTCTCCTCTCCTCTCCTCTCCTCTCCTCTCCTCTCCTCTCCTCTCCTCTCCTCTCCTCTCCTCTCCTCTCTGTCACAGCCCTATGCGTCTCTAGGCCAACAGGATGAGCAGTGCTCAGTGTGGGAACACAACGGCTCATCAGACGCCCAGAAGAGACGATTAGATGCTTCAGTTGGTTTGGAGCCCAGAGGGTCCCAAACTGTTGGTTTTCTATGATAATGATGGGGGGGGGGGGAGAAAGAGAGAGAGAGATGAGACATTTTGTTGTTGTCGAGCAGAAACCTCTTATCTCCATATTTTTACTTTTTGTGTTTTTTTTTCCCGTAAATGAACGCCCTACTTGATCATACTACAGCGTCACACAAAGGCATCAGAAGTTGCAGATGGTCAAAGCCGGCGCCGCGTTTCGAGCTACGCGCCGAAACGCGCTGCAACGCGTTTCTGCTACTTTAGCTGTTTTTGAATTTGAATCCTGAAAAGTAAAAAGTTTCGGACATATGAGGTTTCCACCCGACAGAGACGATTTTTGCTTCTGTCTGCTCCGGGTTATTGACTAATCTGTGTGTGTGCATGTGTGTGTGTGTGTGTGTGTGCGTGCGCTTTATGTGTCCGGGTTTGAACTTTAAAACAATGGTTAGGCACAAAGTGAGTTGGTAAATTAAACGCTTTACACATCAATGCTCCGCTGGAAAATTGTCTGCGAAGCATTGTTTTTATTAAATAATGTATTACAAATAGAAATCATTTCGGGGTTTTTCTTAAATGATGTCCCTATTATTCTGGGCATGTCATCATAGTTGGAAAACCTTCAAAATTGTCCAAGGTTTTCTTTTTTTTTGTCGCATTGTGAGCTTGAAGATCGGTTATTTTCCCAAAGCCTAAGGGGTTATGCACTGTACACCAGTGGTTCTCAAAGTGGGGTCCGGGGACCTGCAGGGGTCTTTGAGGCGGTTCCCAGCTAAATATTTGATAGTTAGCAATCAAATGGACCCCATTTGTACTCTGACAGTGTACAAATGACAAATGGAACCAAATGGACCTTTACGGGTCCATTTGGTTCTGTTAGTTAGTTATGGGGGTCCGTGGCCCACCCACAGCTTTTGTGTGTGTGTGTGTGTGTGTGTGTGTGTGTGTGTGTGTGTGTGTGTGTGTGTGTGTGTGTGTGTGTGTGTGTGTGTGTGTGTGTGTGTGTGTGTGTGTGTGTGTGTGTGTGCGTGCGTGCGTGCATGTGAGATTCATTTTATCACTCACACACACACACACACACACACACACACACACACACACACACACACACACACACACACACACACACACACTTGCACTTTTTACACACAAATGCGCAAAATGCTTGTCTCAGAATGTGTGGGCATGCGTATGAGTACATTAGCATTTATTTAAATGTTGAGGTTTTTAGGTATGTTACGGTTAATGTTTCGGCAGGGTTTCCATTTAGAGCTACAACTAGGGGCCAGTTTAAAAAGTGTTTATTTTGTCCCTCTGTGAAACCCTGTCTCTGGGATGAAAGAGGACTACAAGTTAACAGCATACAGTAGGTGAATTAAAGGTGCATAGCATAGGGTGCCTTTTGGTTGGTTGAACGTTATGGAACAATAAGCTCAGCTTTCTGTTTATTGCGAGAGTCGGTTTTTTCCTTGTTTCGCTGCATGCTCTTTGCTTCAGAAGATTTGCCCCGAGTTTGGAACAGCTCAGGGCGAGGCACGTCTTCTGAAGCAAAGGCCTGCTTCAGATGAAAGGGTTTTTTCAGTGGATTGAAAGTGGCCTCCAGCTCTGTGAGCAGCCCGGGGCTTTTCCTGCTCAGTCAGGCTGAGCATAGCACCTCCATGGGGACCCCCAGCCTCCTGCTGGGGTATAGGCAACATGCTGCTCATGTGGCTCTTATAGGCAGTGGTGGAAAAAGCACTCAAATGTTTTACTTAAGTAAAAGTATGAATACTGCAATGTAGAAGTACTCTGTTAGAAGTAAAAGTCCGGAATTCAACATTTACTTGAGTGAAAGTACAAAAGTATTGGTATCAAAATGTACTTAAAGTACCAAAAGTAAAAATACTAAAATGTTTGAAAATAGCAGATCTACAAGCTCACAACGCGTCGCGATGCGACGCGTTGTGAGCTTGCAGATCGGCTATTTTCAAATGGCCTTGGTATAAATTAGGGCTAAAGTGGTTAATGTATGTTTTATAATATTATAATTTATATCTGAAAAGTAACTAGTAACTAAAGTTTTCAAATCATTGTAGTGGAGAAAAAAGTAAAATATTTGCCTCTGAGATGTAGTGGAGTAGAAGTAAAAGTATAGCCAATTGGAAATACTCCGGTAAAGTAAAAGTACCTCAAAATTGTACTTAAGTACAGTACTTGAGTACATGTTACTTTCCACCACTGGTGCAGGGGTAGGCAACCTGCTGCTCTAGAGCCGCATGTGGCTCTTACGCCCTCTCTCTCCCGTGGCTTCCAATTGCTAGGGCAAAGAAGTATGTAAAGGAATAAGAGGTTTTATTTTGTTTCAGTTTTTTTACATTTTAATCATAGTTTATTAGTGTAGTAGGCATAAAGTTATTCTTACATTCTCCTATTGTAAAGATAAAAATAAGAAACACATTATTGAAGGAAAATAAAGAATGTATTAACCCATTAAGACCTAGAACTGTGTCATTTTTAGATTTGAGCTAAAAAGCATTGTTTTACACTTTGGGCTATTCAAAAATAGCAGATATACAAGCTCGTAGCGCGGCACCGAGTGCCGCGCTACGAGCTTGTAGATCTGCTATTTTTGAAAAAATCGTGAAAATGTGTGCAAATCTTCTGAATATAAATATTTTTAAAGCGAACATTTATAACTCAAATCTTTGCTTCTGGGGGTCCCTGGAACAAAATATTTTGATGGGGGTCCACGGCAAAATACATATAATTTTGGGGGTCCTTGACATGAAAAAGTTTGAGCACCACTGATATAGAAACATACGTTTTTCAGAAAACTGTTGAGATTTAGGAGACATGTAGAATCGGCTTCAGGTCTCAATGGGTTAATGCGTGGGTTTGCTTTTTACACCAAAGCTGCTGGCTTACTGGTATACTTGATCTGCTTTGAGAAATTGGCAAACAATAAAAAAATAAGTAATATTGAAAGGACAGAAAAAGCACAAATAAATAAATGAATAAAGCAAACATATTTTGCGGCTTCAGACAGATTTTCTTTAATTCTTTTGGCCAAAAGCAGCAGAACACTGGGTCGGCCTTTGATCTGGATGCATGGGTATGCACCTCACTGTGCTGTTACCACAGGGTGTTATGGTCTGAAAGACTCACGCACGCACGCACGCACACAACACGCACACAACACGCACGCACGCACGCACGCACGCACACACACACACACACACACACACACGTTTGTATTACTATACTTGTGAGGATATCAATATTTCAGGACGGCATCGAAACGTGGCTGAAAATGGCCCAAAAAATATCTGCTGTTCAACTCAGCTTATATAAGGCATTATGACCAGTGGTGTAAAGTAACTTAGTACATTTACTCAAGTACTGTATTTAAGTATAATTTTGACATACTTTTACTTTACTGGAGTATTTCCAGTTTTCAGTACGTTTACTTCTACTCCACTACATCTCAGAGGCAAATATAATACTTTTACTCCACTACAATTATTTGACAATGTTACTAGTTACTTTTCAGATATAAATTATGATATTATGAAACCTACCTACATTAACCACTTTAGCCCTATTGTATACATAGGCTATCTGAAAATAGCAGGTCTACAAGCTCACAACGTGTTGCAATGCGACGCATTGTGAGCTTGTACATATGCTATTTTCAAACATGTTAGTACTTTTACTTTTGGTGTTTAAAGTATATTTTGATGCCAATACTTTTGTACTTTTACTCAAGTAACATTTTTTAACATATTTTACTTGTAAGAGTATTTTTATATTGTGGCATTGCTACTTTTACTTAAGTAAAATATCTGAGTACTTCCACCACTGTGCCAGTGTGAACACAGCATTATAAGCGCATTATAATGCATTATAAAATGCGCTTGTAATGTATTATCAGATGAAACTCGACAGCAAACCTCTTTGCCAAAAATAGCAGATCTACAAGCTCACAACGCCTCGCAGGTCAAGTTCTCTTCAAAAAGGGATGCGAGGGCTCAAGTGGTTAATGTAAAAGTCTTATCAGACAAAGATTTGGCGGCCCCACTGTAGTGACCCTGAGGACCCCCTAGGGGTCCCGGACCCCCTGTTGAAGACCCCTGGTCTATTCTAATGGCCGGATTGCCGTGACACTTGGAGCAGTGCTGTGCTACCTCTATCTATTAGACTTTTAGTTTTATTATATTTCATAAATCTTGTACAGTTCTCCTGCCCCTGTCTAGAGGGTGTGTGCCGCCTCGTGTTTGAGTTTACGGACACGTGTGTGTGTGTGTGTGTGTGTGTGTGTGTGTGTGTGTGTGTGTGTGTGTGTGTGGGTACAACTGTGTGTTGGTGCTGTCTACACACACACGCACACGCATACACACACAGAGAGAGAGAGAACCATTGTGGATGGCTGAGTGAATTTGGCCCCACCAGCTGTTCATCCACTTCTCTCGTCTCTTCTCCTCTCTCTCTGTCTGGGCTAATTCAATTAGCGCCCGGGCTAGTGCTGTGTTCATTAAGCTAATGCTGGCTTGTTTACACGCGGCTCATCTCCGTAATTACACTGACTCCATTTTGGGTGACACAAACATCTACACGTGCCACACTTGTGTGCTCCAGTTCCCCCATTATCTCTTTCACCAGAAGTAAAGCATTTATCTGTCAAAAGGGTATCGCAGGAAGTGCAAAATGTGTTTTCATATAAACATTTGTCATGTTGTTTTTGCATAATTATGTTAAAACTCATGTACTGTATGCTGTGACGGCCCTGCCCCTCTGCCTCACTTTTGGCTAGCCGGCAGCTTTGATGATTGCCAGAGTGGAGGAGGCTGTCAGGCCAACTTGGTACACCTGGGGTTATGGGTGTGGGGGAGTATACAGTATAAGGTCCTCTCCTTGGAATCACCCAGTCTCAATATATCCTCTCCAGAGCCTGTCTTGGGCATAGACATATAAAAGTAGACGCCTCCTTCGGCTCTGAGGCGTGCGTATCTCGGCCGTGCTTCCACTTCCTTCCGCTTCAGCGGGGCAAGCTGAGAACTTCCGTGTGCGTCACAGAAGGGGGGCGTTCGTTAGGCCAATCAGAGGCAGGTGGGGCGGGTCTTATCTTAAGAGGCAGCTGCGCAGCAATTAGTCACTTAGACGCGCTGTGATTGGCCAGTAGTCAAGTAGCCTTGCGGAAGAGCCTTGTATTGAGATACCAGTCGTTCCAATGAACTGCAGAGGCCAATGAGGTATCTAGGTTTCTATATCTATGGTCTTGGGTGCCACCTAGCCTGAGTGGGTTAGCCCTTTTGTTTAGTTTTGCACCTTTTTGTACAACACTCACACGGCACACTCCACACATTCACACACTGCGTACATGACTGACTAGTGACTAATTCACATCATCATTCCATTCCTTTTGTTTATTGCTTTATTTATTTGGTTGTAGTCAAATAAATATAAGTTAAAATGTTTGCGTCTTGTGTGGACTCCCTTCTTTTGCCATGTAAAACCCTTGTGCGTGACAAAATGGGGGGCTCGTCTTTAAGTTTGTTTGGTTGGAAATTTTAAATTGATTTTTTTCAGTTTGTTTGAAATTGCTTTGGAATTTGTTTTTTTTTGGGAGTTTAACACACATTTTTTTTGTTGAGAGTTGGATGCTATATTTAGCATTTCATGCACTGCTCACATTAGCATTTCCCTTTATTAAAAAACAACTCAAAGGTGCGCCGCAATTACGTTTACCGCCAAATGAAGTATGATGTCATTTATTTATTAGTGGTAGGTGCACCTTCAACACTGTTCACAACAAAGCCAGGTGCAGAATGAACTAGAACACTAGTTGCACGGTGGCACAACAACAACAACAACGACAAGCCCACGGTAGCCTGAACAACCTAAAACACAGATGGGGCTACAGTACAGGGCCAGCTGTGACAGGGAGTCCAGGTGTGTGGGGAAACCCAGACCCATAGAGAGAGAGAGAGAGAGAGTTATGACACACTTTGATCTCGCCGCAAAGCGGGCCGCTATGGAATATAGTTCCAAACATTGGAACTATCTCATTGAGATAGAACAAGCATTTACGCATTCCATTCTTACAATTAGGGTTGTCCGATATTGGCTTTTTTACCGATAACCGATATACCGATATTGTCCAACTTTTAATTACCGATACCGATATCAACCGATACCGATATATGCGGGGATTATTGTGATTAGGGTAAGCTCAAATTTCATATCACACACACCATATACAGTAAGAACTCCTGTAACTTATTTATAAAGCAAAAAAAAAAAAAAAATCTTTCAAAAACCGATACCGATATTTTCCCGATATCAATTTTTATGCTAATATCGGCCGATAATATTGGGAGGCCGATAATATCGGACATCCCTACTTACAATGGGAGTCAACGCTACTGTATACGCTCTCATATTATATTAGCTGCTAGGAACGACTCTGTATAGACCAATTATTTGTTTACTAACATTGAGACTGGACGCACAGGTGATTGTTTCACGCAATCAATTCTCAACTTGTTGTTTTGGGGTGCGCTGGTTTCAGCACACCCCAAACCCCTCTTGTGTGTTGGCTAGTGAGGCGCGTCCTAGCGAGACCTGACAGAATGGGTTTCATTGCGCGCATACTGGTTAATTTAACTCTGAGAGTGTACAAATGGAACAAAATGGCATTTGTACACTCTCAGAGTTACAGTCCCATAAGGGTCCATTTGGTTCCTATCCACCATTTAGCTGGGGACCCCCTGGAACCCCCTCAAGCACCGCTGGGGGGTCCCCGGACCCCACTTTGAGAACCAATATGATCTAAACTATATCCCCTCACGTATTATTGTGTTGTTGTCGTTTTGTCCACACAGAGCACCTTCAAGTTCAAGTCGGAGAGTGACATCCACCTGGCGGAGCACCACAAGCAGGTGCTGTACGACAGCAAGCTGGCGTCCTCCATCTCCTTCACCTACAACGCCAAGGCCACCGACGCCCAGCTGTGCCTGGAGTCCTCGCCGCGGGAAAACCCCTCCATCTTCGTACACTCCCCCCACGCGCTCATGCTGCAGGTCAGACACACGGTCACGTGGTCACAGCAGATATACCTGTGATGGGAAATGCTCAGTTTTCATTTAACTCTGAGGGTGAACAAGTGATGTAACGCCCGCGGGAATCGAACCCGGGTCTCCCGTGGGGAAAGCCAACATCTTAACCTTTTGGTTCCACTTGTACATTCTCAGAGTTACAGGTCCATTTGGTTCCATTCGTACACTCTCTGAGTTAGATTAAAGGTAGGGTAAGTGATATTTTTGGTTATTTTTGTTTTGTTTTGTTAAAAAGGTTAAAATACTATATTCTGATAGTAATCATTGCTACAGAGCATTTGTTAGGTCACAGGGGTCTCTCCAGCTCTTTAGTAGCTGGAGAGACATGGGAGACTCCTATTATTGAACACACACTCTACAGTATAGCAATGAGTACTATCAGAATATAGTATACAGCTATTTAACACTTATTTTAACCAAAGTAAATCACTTACCCTACCTTTAACACTATAAGACCCTAAAGTAATACCTTAATTGATCCCGCAAAGGTAAATTCAGTCCCCCAGATGTCTTTAAGTTGTCAGTCGCCATTACTAATTTCAGTCATTTGGATTCCATAAAAGCCAGAATGTCTTTTATGGAAGCATGCTGCGCAGCCAAAATAGCCTATCTACGAGCTCTCACTGAGAGCTTGGAGACACTAAGGCTACTTTCGGCTATTATTTTAAGATGACAGCATTTGAAGTGGTCAAACTAGCAACAATAATTATTATTGTGAACATAATTATTATGTTCAGAGCCATCTTCCATTAAAACCCTGTTGGACTCAGATAATTCATAAAAGCAATCTGTGATTTCTTCACTTGGTTGGCAGTATGTAGAACAATTACATATTGTGTATTAGGACTTGGCCACAAAACGCTTTTCAGTCATGAGATTTAATTTAGCTTTAATCCATGTTAATACCGTGCTGAACTGCTTGTTTCCCAGCAATTAGTCTACTGAGCGAGCTGAGCGACTGTCGTTTGCCTCCTTATGCGTCTTCATAGCTGGCTCTAAATACCATCTAAATATGTAAAATCCCCATGTAAAAAGCATCTGTCTTTTTTTAGATTGTAACCATTTATTAAATACTTTTGCTTTTAAAAATAAATAGCAGATTGCAGTATATCTGCAATTTTTGGAAAAATCGTGAAACTTTGTGCAAATCTTTGAATATACGTATTTTTTAAAGCGAGCATTTGTAACTCAAATCTTTGCTTCTGGGGATTCTACAGATGTCTTTGCGCCACATTTTGAGCTTGTGGATCTGCTACTCTTGATGCTTTTGTGTGACGCTGTAGTGTGATCAAGTAGGGCGTTAATTACTTAATTTACGAGAAAACACAAAAAGTATGGAGATAATAGGTTTTTGCCCGACAGCAACGATATATGAACAGTTTTGTGTATGGGGATTATGATGGAGTTAACCTATGTTTGGCAGAGGTTGAACGGGAGCATGGCATCAAAGCTTTAGCAGCGTAGACATGAGATGTGACGATAAATAATAATGAATGTTATATATTTTAGTGGCATGAACAGCTGGATGCATTATTAATCAGACAACAATGGACGGTGCTGCATCCAGCATCTCCATCTGTCATCTGATGAGCACCACATGCACACACACACACACACACACACACACGCACACACGCACACACGCACACACACGCGCGCACACACACACACACACACACACACACACACACACACACACACACACACACACACACACACACACACACACACACACACACACACACACACACACACACACACACACACACACACACACCTAGTCTCGCGTAGCTAGACGCAACTATTCCACAATCTCTGAATGCTGTAGTATGGGTGCATTTCTCCTTTCCGACATGTCGCCTTTCCGACGTTGACGAACCCTATACCTAACCCTAACCCTAACCCTAACCGCACGCGGAAGCCACTAGTCGGAGTGGTGAGATGTCGGAATGGAGAGTGAACACCCTGTAGTATAGAGTCTGGAACGACACCACCATTGAAACCAGAGAAAATGAAGCTATCAGTCATAAAAACTAAGCTATGATGACTAAAACTGAGACTGACAATTCGGTTCTTAAGTCTGACGTAATTTTGTAGTCCGATGTCACGTCCGGGTCCAAAAGGCACCAGCGCCGTCCACTCTTCATTGTAAACAACATGTTGGAACCCGTAAATCTTTTTACAATAACCTCCTTTTTCAGAAATGAACCATTGAGGGTTAATAAGGGTCTTAATGCTAATATCATAGAAGTACAAAGTATTTATTTATTATTATGATTTAACATTATTATTATTAACATTAAAACACTTGGACCCGGAAGTTATTCTAGCGGGGCGCAACGTCACGTCTTAACAATCGAATTACGTCAACAAATAAAAACTAGACTACAATGTTAGGGGGGGGAACTAGTGGAGAAGAGATCCAGTAGGCCTACAACTAAAAGAGTTATCATGGGTGCGCACAGGTGTCACAGACCGAAAACGCGACGTGTTGTGAGCTTGTAAATCGTCTATTTTTGGCCGCCATCACGGCCCGCCAAAAATACATTTTGTGATAAAATAAAATGTTGTGATATTTAGTCGACTAAAACTAGACTAAAAGTAAAACATTTCAGATGACAAAATTATGACTAAAACTAAACAGAATTTTATTCAAAAGACTATGGCTAAAACTAAATAAAAAATTGCTGTCAAAATCAACACTTGTGTGTGTGTGTGCGTGTGTGTGTGTGTGTGTGTGTGGGTTTGTTTCTCCCCAGGACGTGAAGGCCATCGTCACCCACTCCATTCACAGTGCCATCCACTCCATAGGAGGAATCCAGGTCCTGTTTCCTCTCTTCTCCCAGCTGGACTACAGGCAACTCAATGACAGCTCTGTGGACACCACCGTCTGGTGAGCTCAACCACTGGACCACAGGAACACACCCACCACAGAGAGAGAGAGAGAGAGAGAGAGAGAGAGAGAGAGAGAGAGAGGGAGAGAGGGAGAGAGAGAGAGAGAGAGAGAGAGAGAGAGAGAGGGAGAGAGGGAGAGAGGGAGAGAGGGAGAGAGGGAGAGAGAGAGAGAGAGAGAGAGAGAGAGAGAGAGAGAGAGGGAGAGAGGGAGAGAGAGAGAGAGGCGTCATTTCATACAATTGGCTATTTTCAGACATTTTTAAAATGTTGAAAGAAAAGGTTGAGAAAATCTGCATAAAATAAATGAATTGTGAGTGTTTTAAGTGTGAACGCTAGGGGCTGGCCATCCCCTGGGTCCACAAATGTTCCTCTGGAGAGGGGGGTGAGAGGGAACAAAAAGCTACAACAGCTACACAAGTTACAAATAAGTTGAACTTCACATACAAAGCTGCAAAAAGCGACAGATACGCTGCGTAGCTTTGTATCTTCTTTGTATATTATGTATCTGCCAGTGTGAACGCAGCATGAGAGAGAGAGAGAGAGAGAGAGAGAGGAGGAAGAAAGAGAAGGAGGACAGAAGAACATAAAAAGAGAGAATGAGTGATGGAGAGATAAAAGATGAGTGGAGAGAAGCTGTAGATATCTATCAAATGTGTGAGTGTTACCGTATTTGTTTTGTAAAGAAGTGTGTGTGTGTGTGTGTGTGTGTGTGTGTGTGTGTGTGTGTGTGTGTGTGTGTGTGTGTGTGTGTGTGTGTGTGTGTGTGTGTGTGTGTGTGTGTGTGTGTGTGTGTGTGTGTGTGCGTCGTGTGTGTGTGTGTGTGTGTGTTGCAGTGCTACCCTGCTGGCGTTCCTGGTGGAGCTGTTGAAGAGCTCAGTGGCCATGCAGGAACAGATGCTGGGAGGGAAGGGATTCCTGGTTATTGGGTACCTGCTGGAGAAGGTCAGTGTACTGTGTGTGTCATATCAGAATCACAATCATCCTTATTATTATTATAATTACGAGACATTAGTCGAGCAGTGACTAATAGGGCTGCGTTCGGAAATATGCTCTGAGAGCGCTGTGTGCTCCTCGCTCGTTCATATATCGTTACTTTCGGGGCAGAAACCTCTTATCTCCATATTTCAAATGTTTGTGTTTTTTTTGTAACGCTTAACGCTCCTACTTGATCATACTATAGCGTCACGCAAAAGCATCAAAAGTAGCAGATCTACAAGCTCAAAACGCGCCACTTCGTGGCGCGTTTTGAGCTTGTAGATCTGCTACTTTTGCTATATATTTTTTAAATCCCGAAAAGTAACCGTTTTGGACGTATGAGGTTTCCACCCGACAGAGACGATGTTCAGTACAGTCGGTGCGTTGGCGTTGGAACGTTCAGTGTGCTGATCCCTAAATGCACTGACCAACCCTCTGCTCTGAAGCAGGGCTGTCCAATGCGTTAACTCTGATGAAAACTCTGATGAAAACTACAATGGTGGAAGAAGTAATAGAAGTATAGCTACTAGACTATTGATTGATCCACAAGGCTAAATGCCTGCTAAACGAGGCAAGACGAGTGCTACTGCCAGTAAACAGTTTTATTATCTGACATCCAGCACGTTTTTTGATTGATTGTATACTTTATTAGTCAGAAATGTAAACGGCATGTGGTACACTAAGACATTAAGTCTAAAAGGATAACACAAAAAAGTCCTGGGGACTTGTTTCCATTGTGGTCCTACAGTATGCATTTAATTCATCAAAATAGCATAATAAATTTACACAATATAATATGCATCCTTTAAAGGATGGTGTCAGGGCATTCCACGTTTTGGCAGCAGAGTAGTAGAATGAGGATTTTCCCATGTTGGTTCTAAAAAGAACAACGTTAGGCAGGTATAGGAAGCAGTGAGGGACAATACAGACGGCAGACAGGCAAGATGTGTTGCCTGTCTGTTCGTAAATCAACTCCCTGAGCGTATTGTAACGGCACAGCCAGAGCACTCACATTTTCGGTGCGTATATACCGTGTATCCGAACGCACCGAAGATGAGACACATGTGTGTCAACAGGTGATGTAACAGATGTCTTTGCATCACTCGTCGGCTGTTTAGATAGATGATGTTATTGTTTACTTGTTGACAGATGCTGTTATGTATATAGATGCTAGCTATGTTGTTTACCAGTTCACATACAGTACGGCAGATATTGTTTACTTGTTCACAGATGCCGAGTATGTTATTTAGATAGATAATAGCTACATATGCTAAGTATGTTATCGTCTCTGTCAGGTGGAAACCTCACATGTCTGAAACTGTTACTTTTCAGGATTCAAATTCAAAAGTATCAAAAGTAGCAGATCTACAAGCTCAAAACCACGTTTAAAACCACACTCAAAACCCACCTTTTCACACTCGCATTCCCTACATAAATCCCAACCCCGCTTTGTTTACTTTTCTTATCTTTTAACTAGTTTCTCCTAATAAAGTTGTTTTTGTCTTGTTTCTGTAAAGCAACTTTGTGTACCTAGAAAAGCGCTATATAAATCATATGTATTATTATTATTAAAACACGTTGCTTCGCGCCGTGTTTCATGCTGCATTTTACGCTTCGTTTCAAGCTTGCAGATCTGTATACTTTTGATACTTTTGTGTGACGTTGCTTAGATAGACGCTAGTAGCTATGTTGTTTACTTGTTCACAGATGCTGAAGCTACAGTCTTTAGGCTTAAGTTTTATGTCTCTCAGGATGGAGAGAGATAATTGCAACAATGTCCGAACGACAGTACAATAAACAGATGTCAGCGCATCTAGTGTACTTCTACATGCCTTTCTCTGTCTTAGTGTTGACATCCTTAAGTCCGAGATCAGTTGCTTACGTATACTTAGTTGCGTGTGGGTGTGTATTTTTTTTTTTCAGTCTTCACGGGTCCACATCACCAGAGCGGTGCTGGAACAGTTCCTGTCCTTCGCCAAGTACCTGGATGGACTGCCACACGGCGCGCCGCTGCTCAAACAGCTCTGTGACCACGTGCTCTTCAACGCTGCCATCTGGATACACACCCCGGCCAAGGTCTGTGTGTGTACCGTGTGTGTACCGTGTGTGTGTGTGTGTGTGTGTGTGTGTGTGTGTGTGTGTGTGTGTGTGTATGTTGGTACTGTATCAAGGGTTTCTGTGTTATTGTTTGTGTGCATGTGTGTGTCAAGGCATGTGGGTTTTTCTATCTGGATACACACTGCCAAGGTGTGTGTGCGTGTGCGGTGTGTGTGCGTTTTTCCCTGCTGTAAATGAGGAAAAACAGAGACCGAAAAAACTGGGTGTCTCTCTCCTTGTCCGTCGTGATCTGACAGCCTTGTATCAAGCTGTGCGAGTCTGTGCACTGTGTGTGTGTGTGTGTGTGTGTGTGTGTGTGTGTGTGTGTGTGTGTGTGTGTGTGTGTGTGTGTGTGTGTGTGTGTGTGTGTGTGTGTGTGTGTGTGTGTGTGTGTGTGTGTGTGTGTGTGTTCTCATTTGCGTGTGTGCTAAGCTATAAATAACAACTAGCGGATGGAGGGATGTAACGGAATGCTAATGAAACAGGATGTTGAACGGCAGTCACAGTGCAATTAAAAGACATTCATACGGTGACACATTCAGCGTTTAAGATGTTCTTCTTACCCAGAGAGGTGATTTAGTGTGACTTATTAGAGACAGACACAGGTAGGGTTTTAGCATTCTTACGCGTCACGTTGACAGGCTGTTGGAGAATGTGTTGGCGTGCACATTATTATCCTGCGTTGTACATTCACAGGCACAGATGTCTGGCGATGCAGGTTTATTATCCGCTGTTTCAACGTGCTCGAGAATTAAACAGATTTTCCGCTAATCTTTGTCTCTCCCGCTAGCTAGCGATGTGTGGTGTTCACAACAGGTGCTGAGCCCATGCAGTGCCGACTGCTTTTTCTCGAATCCTCGTGACTATTAAGCAGTGGTGTAAAGTAGCTAAGTACATGTACTCAAGAACTGTACTTAAGTACGATTTTGAGTGAGAAGATAGAGGTATAGAGTCAGAAGAGCAGAAGAGAAACAGAAACGGTGCAATATACCAATTTAGGCATTTTAGCAGACGCTCTTTATATCCAGAGGGACTTACACAAGTGCGAGATCAGAGAAAGCAGAGTAAACATGAACGCTGGTGAACAAACAAACACGGAAGAAACAAGCTGCCATTATACCCTGCAATGCGTACGTACAGTATCTCCACACGGAAAGGACAAGAGAATATGTTTTCGGAAAGGCAGCACAGATTGTAAGATTCTAAATAGAGTGCCATATGGGACTGGATATTGAAAACATGATGACATATGTGTGAAACCAGTGGTGTAAAGTAACTAAGTAAATTCACTCAAGTACTGTACTTAAGTACAATGTTGAGGTACTTTTACTTCACAGGAGTATTTCCAAATTGTCTATACTTTTACTTCTACTCCACTACATCTCAGAGGCAAATATTGTACTTTTACTCCACTACAATTATTTGAAAACTTTAGGTACTAGTTACTTTGCAGGTATATCATTATATTATAAAACATACATTAACCACTTCAGCCCTATTTTATACATAGGGTATTTGAAAATAGCCGATCTACAAGCTCACAACGCGTCGCATCGTGACGCGTTGTGAGCTTGTAGATCTGCTATTTTCAAACATTTAGTACTTTTACTTTTGGTACTTTAAGTACATTTTGATGCCAATACTTTTGTACTTTAACTCAAGTAAATTTAAAATTCTGGACTTTTACTTGTAACAGAGTATTTCTATATTGCAGTATTGGTACTTTTACTTAAGTAAAGAATTTGAGTACTTTTCCCACCACTGTGTGAAACTATGGAAGTATAAGGTCATTCTCATGATGATGGGGTTTGGTAGGATTCCGAGGCAGCGGCGCACAGGCAGAGATGTTTCTGCAAGCTGCTAAATAGAGAACCATGGGACTCCATTATTGGAAACGTGATGAAGTATGTGTGAATCTATAGACCATATTCACACGACGGCCATGTTTCTATGAAGTCAATGAAAGTAGCCACCCCGGGTGGCGGCACTTTCAATGTTAAATTCCAATATGGCCGCCGTTTAAATAGGGTCTATGGAAGTAAAAAGGTCACTCATATGATGGGGTTGGTATAGGGGCTCAAATGGTTGCGTTGCCACTAGTTAACCATTTTTTGAAATACTTTGTCATACAACAGTGTTTCATAACGGAGTGAACTCGTCAGTTGGCCGCCCAAGGCTCACACTGCCATTGACGAGTATGACGATGTGTGTTTTCAGTGGTTTTCCACTAGATGGCACTGTTCGCTGACCTGGGAGTCACCATTGGACTCCCAGAGAAGTCAAGCTGCAGCAAATCACGTGAGCCCGTTCACTTCCTTGTTATTCGATTTGGAAAAATGGCCTTTTCTCTGTTTCTGTTGCTTTTTGGCGAAAACAACCTACATTCAACTGCCCTATTGAACTATTGAACGGATGATCGTGGCAGCACACTCCACCCCGCCACCCGCCCCTCCCCCTGATTGTACGAGACTCGGATACGTCTTTTAAAGCGATTGATCATACTGGAGATAAATATTCTATGATTGTTTAAAGGTTAGCAAAAACGCTCGAAATCGCTGGCAAGGGCAGCTATAGACGATGTTTTAACTCTGGCAGTTAAAGAGTTAATGTAGTTGTACTATGGACCTTTGGATGTCTTATAACTAAATGTAATACTGTCTGTGTGTACAATAAAAAGGAATAACAAAAATACATATAACATTAGATTCTTACTCATGGAATCGGTACGCTTATGTAATCTCCTTCAGGCAGGGCCCCCTGCTGCACTGCTTCACTAGTTACAGTGCGTCTTCTTTTTGTGTGGAAAATATGGTGCTTATGATTCCCTCCAATAATAAGCCCTGGATTAGCACATCACTTAAACATGGCCCTTAATCAGAAGCAGTTGTCTCATTATGAGGAAGATAATAAGGCAACATTTACGTGTTAAAAGAGCGGTTAAGATAGCTACAGGTGTATCAGGTGTTAGAGTAGAGCAGGAGGGTGAGCTGGATAAAGGGTGTTTAACTCATTAAGATCTGAGAAAAATACAAAAATATCTGAGAAAAATACAATCTGAGAAAAATACAAAAATAATGTCTTCTAAATCCTAACAGTTTTTTGAAAAACGTATGTTGCTAATATATCAGTGGTGCTCAAACCTTTTCATGTCAAGGACCCCCAACATTATATGTATTTGGCCGCGGACCTCCATCTCAAAGTCCATCTCAAAATATGTTGTTCCTGGGACCCCCTGAAGCAAAGACATGAGTTAAAAATGTTTGAATGTTAAAAAAATATATAGATTTATATAATATTCAAAGATTTGCAAAATATTTCGAGATTTTGCTAAAATAACGGATCTACAAGCTCACGAAGTGACGCGCTGTGAGCTTGTATATCTGCTATTTTTGAACAGCCGAAGTATAAAATGACACAGATGTTTTCCCGGTTTTAACGGGTTAACAAGGAAAGGTTTGGAATGAAATAAATGCCATGCTTTAGGATGCAGAACAAAGGATAGAGTGTGTGTTACTGAGAAGTCTGATTACTGAACTGGCTGAAGGCTTATAACCAAATTCTACTGGAGTTTAGATAGCGTTTGACTTTAATGATGAGCTTTCTAGGTTTAGACAAGGTGGCTGGTTGCAGGCAAGGTGATTGTGTGTATATCTCTTGGTCATTTCGCTGCAGTCGGGCAGATAGAAAGTAGATCTGCTACTTTTGCTATTTATGAATTTAATTCCGGAAAAGTAACAGTTTTAGACATAATGAGGTTTCCACCCGACAGAGACGATGTGCAGTGTTGCCAGATTTTGCGAGAGAAATAAGCAACCAGGGTCTATGAAAACAAGCCCAAAAGAAGCAACTACTGTAATAGGCCACATGAGCACTTAAACCTAATATACATCGACTATTTGAAAATAGCCGATCTACAAGCTCGCAAAGCGTCGCATTGTGACATGTTATGAGCTTGTAGATCCGCTATTTAAAAAAAATATATATATATATTTATAATCTTGAAAGAAAAAGTTAAATATTTGGAACATTTTAACAACTCAAATCTTGTGTGGGGGTCCCTGGCTGGCACAACAAATTCTCAGATGGGGGTCCGCAGACAGATACATATTCATTTTGGGGTCTTTGACATGAAATAGTTTGAGAGCCACCGGTTTAAACAACATTAGGAAGCAAGGCCAAATAAGCAACTACACTATAGAAACAATCCCCACAAAAATAGCAACGCGCAACTACTATCAATATTTACAAACGACTTTACAGAAAAACAACCCAGAGTTACAGTACTTATAATGAGCACACTTACAGTAGCAACACTGGTCATGTGCGCCGCATTGGGAGCTTGTAGATCAGCTATTATTTTTTATGGAAGTATAATAGTATAAAATAGGGCTGAACTGCACTGAGGCACCTTGTGAGAAAAAGGAACCATGAACCTAGACCTTTTATTGATTTTCTCCTTTATTGCAGTGGTTCTCAAACTTTTTCATGTCAAGGACCCCTAAATTGAAACTTATTAGCCCGCGGACCCCCATTTCAAAAGATATGCCAGGGACCCCTCATAAGAGAAGATTTTTACGGCTCTCTAGCAGTGAATCTCAACCATTTTAATTTCAAGGACCCCCAGTTTGACATACATTATGGCTACGGACCCCCATTTAATGGCATTTCTATCTCTGGGACCCCAATTTATAAAGTAAAATCAATGTTAATTTAACTCTGAGAGTGTACAAATGGAACCAAATGGACCCGTTATTGTCCATTTGGTTCCATTTGTACACACTCTGAGTTACAGACCCATAAGGGTCCATTTGGTTCCTAATCTATCATTTAGCTGGGAACCCCCTCAAGGACCCCTGGGGGTCCCCGGACCCCACTTTGAGAACCAATGGTTTATTGTATTCAGCCACATGTTCTGTGCTCTCACACAGGCTTCTCATCTAAACATGAGGTAATTCATCAAATGCATAGAAATAGTAATCTAGGATCATAGGTAAACCAAGAACCTACAGTATCATCAATCTAGACAGCATAATATCAACAAATAAATAATCTGTACGTTGAAACTATACAAACTATGGGACGCCAGGTCAACAAATGAACCTGGCGTCTGTCTACATAACATGCATTCTAAATTACATTGTAACCTTTGCATAAGCCTGCAAGGTCGTCAAGGCTAGGGCGAGTGCCACAATAGTGCTACAATAAAATAGAGAAGTTAAGCATGCTGATGGCTCAGTAATGGTGAGTGTTCTGCAGGGTGTGGAACAAGAAGATCAGTACCGGTCCTTGATTGATTTGTTAAACTTCAACTTCAAACTACTTTAGTTATCCCTGTAGGGCAGGGGTCTTCAACGTTTTCAGGCCAAGGACCCCCTAGCTGAGAGAGAGATGAAGCAGGGACCCCCTCTACATTACATAAAATTGTGCTTCAGATAAACGTTAGTTTGGTTCAAGTGGTCAAGGTAAAAAAAAAAATCATATCACACAAAGATTTGGCGGACCCCCTGTAGTAACTCTGAGGACCGCCTAGGGGTCCCGGACCCCCTGTTGAAGACCCCTGCTGTAGGGGCAATTAGTTTGGAACAGCTTGCAACAGAGAAACACAGTAACACACAACATACATACATGCATACATGCATACAAACAAACAAACAAACAAACAAAAATAGAATAAAAAAGTGGAATAAAAATGATCTTAAACATTCTGAACAATAACAAGGTAAAAACTAGGTTAAAAATAAATGAGAAAGAATAAAAAATAAATTTAAAAAACCCACATTCCCCAAAATGAAATACAGTACATGTAATTTATTTAATTCAGTCTGACCAAAAGCAAGGATAAATCATATCCCCACCGGCCATAACAGTGGATAACCAGAGGAGGGATATCAGAAGAATCAGAATCAACTTTATTGTCACATCACAGGTTTACAGGGGTAAAACAGTGGGTGAAATACATTTTTGTGAAAGCTCCATCGTTTTTGTTACTTCCATAAAGAGAAAGGGAAGAAGAAGAATAGGGGGAGAGAAACTAACAAAATGATCTACATACACATAGTACTGTATTTCTATCCGGTGCGGTAATTAAGTACCTGAGGTAAGACATAAAGGTGCGTGAGCATAGCAGCAGATATAGTGTACATGATATGTGTTAGTTAAGGTGCGAGAGAAAAAGCACGTTTTACATTAAGGTGCAAAGTGTCAGCACGTGTCGACCACATAGTCCACAACATAAGGTATCTGACACTGATGTAATTATTCTTTTATTTTTGTATCAGAAGCAGAGGCATGGATTTTCCTCCCCCACCCTCCCCAGCAAATCCAACCCTGCTTTTGTCAAAAGCTGTTCAGGCTTGTTTCTCTTCTTCTTCTTTTTTTTCCAGCAGATAAAAGGAAAGCTCAGAGGGCTCTCAATAAAAGATTGATATAAAAAAAATGGCAGAGGATGACGGGTGCCTGACAGAAAAATAATGCACTTTCTATAAGAAGGAGAGCATCCCACTTCACACAACAATAAGCAGCATAGTGTTCAACATCACATTCTTTAACACATCGACTTAGATAACTGGTGTGACCGAAGTCTTTCATCCAAATAAATGGAGGCGTAAGACCAAATGAATGCTTATTGATTTTCCGAGGAGGCCCTGGTATCTCTGCACTGTGTGATTAAGGGTGAGTCACAGATACAAGTGTAGAAATGTAAGTATTTGGGCAAAGTCCTGGATGAGAAACTTCAATTTAATACAAATGTAGATAGATTCTTTATCGTTGCTGGCGGCGGGAAACTCTCCATATTCTAACTTTTTGTGTTTTTTGTCAATTAATGCCCTACTTGATCATGCTACAGCGTCAAAAGTAGCAGATCCACAAGCTCGAAACACGGCACGAAGCAACGCATTTTTGAGCTTGTAGATCTGCTATTTTTGCTATTTTTGAATTTGAATCCTGACAAGTAACAGTTTTAGACATATGAGGTTTCCACCCGCCAGAGACGATACAAATTAGTTTTGGAACACAGTTCTTATATGAAGCGATCTAAGATTCCCCAATGAGGATATCAATACAAAAAGTAAAGCCACAAACCTGCGAAAAGCGCCCTCTACTGGCAGTGACGTCAGGACTTCGGTGCTCTAGTCTATAGCAACATACTGTACGTTTTTTATGAAAACTGTTAGGATTTAGAAAACATGTTGAATCCCCAGAAGCAAAGATTTGAGTTAAAAATGTTCACTTTAAAAAACATATATATTCAAAGATTTGAGTTAACATTTTTCGCTTTAAAAAACATATATTCAAAGATTTGAACACATTTTCAGATCTACAAACTCGTAGTGCGGCGCTATGAGCTTTTATATCTGCATATATTCTTAATAGCCAAAGAATTAAAAGAGAGAGAGAGAGAGAGAGAGAGAGAGAGAGAGAGAGAGAGAGAGAGTAAAGGCTGTTTTCCATGCATGCTTGATAGGAGGACAACCTGGAGGGAGGGAAAACTGCAACAAACAGGAGGACGTGAAATGAAAAACAGGGACGTGGCGATGACCTTCCCAGAATCACTGACCTTTACAGAACATTCAGAGTACATGGCTAGCAGGGAAGGAACTGAACGCGACGGAACAGAAAACCCGGAGAAAAAGTGACATTTTGAAAAAGACTGCGGGATAGGAAAGTGGAAAAGAGTTAGGGAGTTCAGTCCAACTCTTTCTCTCTTTCTTTCTTTCTTTCATTCTTTCTCTCCCTCCCCATTCTCTCTTTCTCTGTGTAAACTTGATGCTCGCATTTTTGACTATCTTCCAGTCTCTCTCTTTCTCTCTGTCTCTTTCTCTCTCGGTGAACATGATGCTAGCATCCTTGACCCTTTCTTTCTCTTCCATTCTCTCTCTCTCTTGCGCTCTGTCTCTCTCTCATTCTTTCTCTCTCTCCCCCCATTATCTCTTTCTCTCTGTAAACAAGATGCTAGCATTTTTGACTATCTTCCAGTCTCTCTCTCTCTGTCTCTCTGTGTCTCTCTCTCTCTCTCTCTCTCTCTCTCTCTGCGTAAACTTGATGCTAGCGGTTCTTGACCGTCCCCAGGGGGCCTGTCAGCTCTAACCTCCATTATGTTCAGCTTTCAGCTATTATTCCTGTCTCTCCGTAGCGTCTTCACCTCTGAACCTGTGCTGTGATTGGCTGCCGGGCAGCAGCGGTTATAGCGTCGGTGGGTCGCGCTGAGTTCAGGACGGGAGAAACACAGACTTCTCTGAAAGAAATCACAGAAAGAAATCTCTGGAGCTCAAAACTCCAGCTCAGAGCCATCTTAAATGCAATCTTTATGGGGAATTATCTATTATTCATAGACCTTTTGTTTAGGGTTGCTGTTTACTCAGTTATTGTGTGGAATTGACTATGAATATGTTATTATGTCGTCTCTGTCGGGTGGAAATCTCATACGTCCACTGTTTTTTTTTACGTTACTTTTCTGCATTCAAATTCAAAAATAGCAAAAATTGCAGATCGAAAAGCTCAAAACGTATCACTTATAGCCCTACATTATTTCGAGCTTGTAGATCTGCAACTTTTGTGTGACGCTGTAGTATGATCAAGTAGGACATTAGTTTACGAAAAAACACAAAGTTTAAATATGGAGATAAGAGGTTTCTCCCCGAGAGCAACGATATTGATATGATGTAGGTGCTACTGTAGGTGCTTAGGCACCTACAGTACCCTATGGGAATATTAACTGGGCTTTGTTTGTCTATTGCACAATATCAGTGTAGTTAATGAGCTTTAGCTTTTTCTCGAAAATCAGTGAGCTGAGAAGTTTGGCTTATTTCACCATAGCACTCTTTGTACTACTATACAGCAGGGGTCCTCAACAGGGGGTCCGGGACTCCTAGGGGGTCCTCAGAGTTACTACACGGGGTCCACCAAATCTTTGTGTTATAGGACTCAGGGGAACATTAGCCAAAAATAGCCGATCTGCTGTACAAGCTCACAACGCCCTTGTAGATCTGCTATTTTTGGCAAAGAGGTTTAGTGTAGAGGGGAAAAAAGAGCTAATCAAGTACAGAGCCTACTTCATCTCTCTCTCAGCCAAGGGGTCCTTGGCCTGAATAACATTGAAGATGTTCCACATGTTCCGTAATGTTTTAGGTAATGTTTTAATACCTCACAACGCTTTGAAAAGCTCACAATGCTTTAGTTTTGTCTAGTTAGTTAGTTGAGTTGATTTAATTGACTACATTTTATTTTGGCGGGCGTTAATGGCGTCGTAATGGCTGATTTTACACTTGCATACTGAAAATAGCAGATCTACAAGCTCACAACGCGTCGCGCTACGACGCGTTGTGAGCTTGTAGATCTGCTATTTTCAGAGTGCAACACCCTTGTGCAACAAAACATAAAATAACTTGTCTCCAACCGAACATTTCAGTTTTTTTTGTTTTTTTTTATTATTTGTTGACGAAAATGTCAGTATATTTAGTTTTAGTCATCGTAGCTTTTTATTTCGTTTTCATTTAGTTTTCGTCAGTGAAAAAGGGTGGTCGACCAACTTTTTTCGTCATAGTTTTAGTCGACAAAAATCAACACTGCTTGAGTCTCACATCACAATATGGATAATAATAATCTTAACATATTGCCCGGGCCTTGGTACTCCTACTGACGTCATAGAGGACACATTGTGACGCACCGTGGCCAGACGGCACCGTGGCCACCCCACTAATTCCATCTGCTGAAATGCAGCCACCTCGTCTGAGACGTGCACTCAGAGCCAAGGCCTGTGTAATGAGCTCCGAGGTGTTTTTTAGCGAGAGAGAGAGAGAGAGAGAGAGCGAAGCGAGGGAGTGGAGGAGGAAAAGGGTAACGCACTATAATAACACGTGTTGAGGTGGAGGAGGAGGCACATTAGCGAGATGAGAAGGAGAACAGAACGACAGATGCGTTAACAGGTATACTGAAGATGGGAGGAGGGAGAGGGAGAGGGAGGGAGTGTAGCCTCTTTACAAAAGCCAGGGAGTATAGATAGAGAGCATATCGTCCATGTCGAGTGGAAACCTTGTTTCGAATTCATGGATATTTTGCAAATGGTAGGCAGCGGTTCCGGTAGGAGACACAAAGGAGACTCTTTGTGTCTCCTACCGGAACCGCTGCCGGTCATCAAATTATTGACCAAAGCAAAATCCATGAATTCAAGTCTCCATGGGGTGAAAGTTAATACTTTTCATTATTTCCATATTTATTTACAACTCACAGACACTCTTAACCGCCGTGTCTTTCACTTTAAAATGAATGCAAAAAAATAGCAGATGCTACACGTTGTGAGCTTGCGGAACGTCTATTTTTGCCTAACTTTTGTATGATGCAGTTATATGACGAAAGTAGAAAGCCTTAAATTACGGAGAAAACAGCCCCGAAAAGCAGAGATATTAGCCAGCTGAAAAGCGAGAACGAATCGACTGAGATCGAGAGCAGGTAGGAGGGAGGAAGGGAGGAAGGGAAGAAGGGAGGAAGGGAGGAAGAGAGGAAGGGAGGATGGAGGGAGGGAGTAAAGCCTTTCTAAATGTCAGCGCTGTGAGCGGAGCTGCTCAGATGAGACTGGGCAGCTCCAGGCACTGTTACAATGGGGGAGAAAAAAAAACACACAGCTGGCAGAACATCAGCTCCTGCCTGTGGGGGGGGGCATGGGGGGGCAGGCAGCTGCTGTCGGCAATGAAACAGACAGTCTTTTGCCTCCCAAACACCAGATTTTGTTGTTTTGCCACGATCAGGTGTCTCTAACACCGTTTTGTTATTGTCCATCTCTGTGTGTGTGTGTGTGTGTGTGTGTGTGTGTGTGTGTGTGTGTGTGTGTGTGTGTGTGTGTGTGTGTGTGTGTGTGCGTGTGTGTGTGTGTGTACTTGTATTACTACAGATGGTTCTCAACCTGTGGGCTGGTTGTTGTGAGCACGTGGACCGGGAATATGCTTAAAAAAACAACATTTGAGTACTTTTTCCACCTCTGATAGTTAACTATACCATAAATGTCCCCACGAGTATTATAGCAGAATTCGAGAAATAGTCAGCCATTGTGAGGACACAAGAGACATTTTGTTAGGAAAATATTCAGGCTGGGGTTAAGCGTTCAGAGGTTAAGTGTAGGGCTTCAGGTTGGAGTTTTGCCAATTCATACTTGATTGCGTGCCAGTGGTGTTTGTGCACCAAAAACAACAGTTTGCAGTGACCTTGTAGATCTGCTATCTTTGACACACAACTACAGTATATCGTTGCTGTCGGGCAGAAACCTCTGATCTCATAACTTTTTGTGTTGTTTTGGTAAATTAACACCCAACTTGATCATACTACAGCAGCGCCACTCAAAAGTAGCAGATCTGCAAGCTTGAAACACTGTGCGAAGCGACGCGTTTTGAGCTTGTAGATCTGCCACTTTTGATACTTTTGAATTTGTAACGGTTTTGTACATACTGTATGAGGTTTCCACCTCATATGAGATCAAACTCAGCCTTTGGGTTTAGGGTTAAAAATGCCCCCCCCCCCCCCCCCCCCCCCCACCCCAACAAAAAAAGGATGTCTTTATTTATTTATCGTTTTACTGGTGTATTTTTCAGTATTCTTCAGTATTCTGTCAGAAGAGAGACGATAGAAGTAGAGTGAGAGCAAAGGGAAAGAGATAGGATTGAAAGGTTAAAATAATACAAATAAAGATACATACACAGTAGGCCTGACCTCGATTAGTCGAATAGTCGACTAATTAGTCGAGGGGTGTCTGAATCGACTGCCAATCTCTTAGTTGAATTATAATTACTAGACCATACCCGGTCGACGCATCCGTGGGGGGATATGCGCACATGATCTGGCAACCCGGGAGGCGACATTGTTTGACACATAAACGCTAATAAGAAGCTGAGATTTGATGAAATTGAAAAACGGGCTTCACAGTTAAGTTCAGATGGTAATGGTCAATGGCTGTGTGCAAAATCAGAGCAATTGCGCCAGCCACTGAGGAGAACCGGGTAGTGACACCACTACAGACAGACAAACAGAGGTTACTAGAATTATAGTAGGATATTTTAATTATATATATATTTTTAATTATTCGACTGAGAGATTGGCCTAGTTTGTTATATTAATTAACTAATAGTTTGCCAAAAATAGGATAAAACCAATAGTATATGTTAAATCAGACACTAAGCACCCCTACATACCAAATGGAATGTTCCTCTATTGCATCACCTTTTTTGCATGATTTGACTGAGAGATTGGCAGTCGAATCAGACTGATTCAACTGCCAATCTCAGTTGAATTTTGGGTGTTGCATTAGTCGACTGCTAGTCAACTATTGGCAATTAGTCGCCAATCAGATTGAACTATACAAATCCTTAGTCGGGGACAGGCCTAATACACAGATAGCGTATGTGTCAAAGACTCAGGCACAGAATGAACCAAAAAAAATAACTGGATTCTGAAGTACACAGACATTCAATCAAAGCAACAACACAGAAACAAGACACAGGTGTGGTGGTTAACAAGGGGTCGGGGAGAACATAACCCAAAGGAGAAGAAAATAATGGTCTAGAATTAGCCTGGAAAGGCCACCAGAGAGTAATGCCAAAATTCTAATAATAATACATTATATTTATATGCAGGTATACTGTGTACATGTTATTTGAAACGACAAGATCTCTTTCACGAGGGAGCCCTAGAGGGAAAAATTACAACTTACAAAAATTGCACATCGGGTGCCAAACACGGTAAAAATCTCCTTGATAAAAACCTCTGTATCTCCTTAACTTTTTACATTGGGGAAAACAAGTCATTTTCGATGGGCGATTACTCCGTAATGGCGACTCGCGTGAGAGATGATATTGTTCCAAGCATTAGCCAGGACCATTGTAGGTGCTCGCCGTGGAGTCAAACAGCTATAAACAGCACAGTGTTACAAACGGTGAGATCTCTGGCACTCAGCGTAATCTGTTTTAATAAAAGGCTGGAACCCGTTGTGTTAAAATGTTTGAGAATGAGAATGTTAGATAATTGAGTAGTATGGTAGAGTCTTGATGAAAATGACGTGTTGCAACGTTTCTTCAAGTTTCCATAGAGTTGATACAGTAGCTGACTGAAAGTTGACAATTGGTGAGTGATTAGAGGAGTGTTGAATAAATGAGACATTGTTAACAACTATTACCAGGCTCTAAAAGTGTGAAATGTTTAGGAAGGCATTTTCTCAACTTGGACTATTCTGGTTTGACAAGATTCAAATGGGCAATCTTCTTCTAATATGTTCCGATTTCAACGAATGACAGGTCATTTGAAAAGCTTACATTCTGTACTTTCATAATCTATGAAAGAAAAAAGCTGAAAAATGACCATGGCAATGACTTTGTGTCTCAAACCGCTGTTTTGGGTCACATAAAATGTATGTGACCCTGGGGGTGCCCAGACCCCCAGGGGTCCTTGGGGGGGTACCAGGGGGTCCCCAGCAAAATATGTGTTAATATACTGTAGGGTCACAATCATCAACAAATTTAACCACATTGTATACTTTGGCTATTCAAAAATAGCAGATATGAGCTTGTAGATCTGCTATTTATAAACAGCCAAATACATATCATTTTGACATGAAAAAGTGTGAGAACCACTGACATAAATGATGTTCTCACAAGTATATATATGTTTGTGTGTGTGTGTTTCCACAGGTGCAGCTGTCCCTCTACACGTACCTGTCCTCAGAGTTCATTGGCACGGCCACCATCTACACCACCATCCGCCGCGTTGGCACCGTGCTGCAGCTCATGCACACACTCAAGTACTACTACTGGGCCAGCAACCCCCTGGAGTGCAGCGGCATCACCCCCAAAGGCCTCGGTACGTGACAGACACATTTACATGCATTTAAATGCACTCTGAGAGTGCACGAATGGAACCCATCACCCCCAAAGGCCTCGGTACGCATGATACGCACAATCGCACACACACATTTGCATGCACTATGGTTCGTCTCACTATGGAGTGTCCGTCCTGAGATTGGGAGGTCTGGGTTCGATCCCCCGGCCAGGTCGTACCAAAGACTATGAAAATGGGACCCAATGCCTCTCTGCTTGGCACCCAGCATCAAGGGTTGGATTGGGGGTAAGTCCCTGCAACATACTAGCATCATGTCCAGGGGATGTACTTGGACATCATCAAGCTGCCTCACGCTACAGAAACAGGAGATAGGCTCCTGACCTATGGGCCACATGACTCGGCAATAAGGCTTACTTATGGTTCTCAACCACGGGGTTTTAGGGGGGTCCCCAGCTAAACGATCGATAGTTACAGTCCTAAGAACCGACAGGGTCTGGAACCATTCGTACATTCTCAGAGTTAAATGAACACGGAGGATTTTACGGTGTAGATTGCACCAAAGGTTGCATCAACTATAGGGTCAATGGCCCTAATGTAATCAAACTGGGGGTCCCTCAAGGACCAGTGATTCTCAATCCATTTGAGAATCACTGCACTATGGGTAGGGCTGTGTCATCATCAGGACATTGCGCTTGATGATTCATTGTCATACAAATAATTGCGATTAACGATTTAATTGTGTTTTTCCTTGGTCAAAACGTCAGTATTCAGTGGACAAGACTCTCCAAGATCCAAAATCTGACCCAGAATTCAGTCAGGCTCTAAGTTCCAATAACACACACTTGATCCCTGTTATAAAGTTTTATCGTTGATTGGCTTAGTTGGAGGACTTGTGTTCCCAAATGAGATAAGAACAAAAAAAAATAGACAATATCACTGTTTTATTGGTTTTAATTAGCAGGTTAGAGTTATTGAGCAATGTAAATTGTTTCTCTAATAAGACTGTATAGTTTTAAAATGATTTGTTTTTATTGGAGTGGAAAAAAAAAGAAAAGCAGAGGATTTCAAGATTGAATTATCCCTGCTTATCTCAAGAAAGTTTTAAATGGGGTTAAATGGGGTTATTACTGCCACACACACACACACACACACACACACACACCGTCGGTGTCACATAAACGTATTATTTGGTCCGTTAAAATGGATATGCATTAAAAGCAGCAGACTGGAACTTATTTTAATCAATAAAACGTTATTTTAACCAATCTGTACGGTAGAGTATGTTAATAAATGAACAATGAATAGCGTGGTGTCCCTGCTCTTCCAGAGATGTACAATAGACAGTGGTGTCGCTGGGTAGGTCAGGACACGTACTGGTTGACAAGAAGTACTGCCTGAAGCTCATAACGCACAATCATCTCCTCTGGCCAAGCAGGGACATTATTGCCTCTCGACTGAGCAGTAGAAATGTTGTCCCTAAATGCAGTGGTGTAAAGTAACTATACTCAAGTACTGTACTTCAGTACAATTTTGAGGTATTTGTACTTTACCTGAGTATTTCCAATTTCCAATACTTTTACTTCTACTCCACTGCATCTCAGAGGAAAATATTGTAAGTTTAATCCACTACATTTATTTGAAAACTTTAGTAACTAGTTACTTTGTAGATTTTGATTATCATTACAAAACAAACATTAATCATTTCAGCTCTATATACATTTCGTCCATTTGAAAATAGCCAATCTACAAGCTCACAATATATCGCATCGAGCTTGTAGATCTGCTATTTTCAAAAGATTTTCAGGATTTGAAAACTTTAAATGGGACATTCTGCATAATGAGTACTTTTACTTTTGGTACTTTAAGTAAAAAACTGTTACAACGCCGGAGGCGCGTTCCTGGCGGACTTGAGCAACGAGAGGCACAGCCGAGCAAGCAGCTAGGCGAGCGAGTCACCGTGCTGAACGTTGAGAAGTCCGCCAGAGCCGACCCATGCAGCGCTGTTCGAGTTATGTACCGTATAGGGACAGAATCGTAAATTATCCCCCCAATAATGAATTAATTATCCCCCCAATAATCCCCCCCCCCAGACAATGCAAGCACCGAGCATTATTTTCCACCACGGAGGAAAGCCGGCCAGTGCAGTGCTGTCCTCCTGGAATATGAAGCATGACTAGGGGTCGGAATAGGCTCTATGCACAGCAGCCATATTGGAAAGAATTTGGGCCTCTTCTTACTTCCTTCACAGGTGTTACCAATGATACTAATGAAGGCTCTGTTCCATTCTGGTCGGGGTGCTGATATTGTGCATGTTGGCTCACTAGAAACACTCCATTTTGGTTCCCAAATGGCCCCTTATGATGGGTAACTCTGAGAGTGTACAAATGGAACCAAATGTTCCATTTGTACACTCTCAGAGTTATGGGGGTCCTTGAAAATAAGACAACCACTATGCCACACTAAATGGAACAGAGCCTTAATTAGTATCATTGGTAACACCTGTGAAGGAAGTAAGGAAGGGGCCCAATTCATTCCTAATATGGCTGCTGTGCATAGAGCCTATAGTTCCACGTGCGTCACAGAAGGGGGCGTAACACGGAAGTAACTGAGACCGGGTGGGATAACGCTGGTTGCGTTTTTGAGGTGGGTTCCAGGGCGGGGTTCCCGGGCTAAATGATTGATAGTTAGAAACCAAATGGACTATTACTGGTTTACCGTAAATGTAACGGCGCTGCAGGACAATTACAGGACTACAAATGGAACCCATTTGTATTCTGTCAGAGTTAAATGAACGCTATGAGGATATGTTACAGAACAGATTGGAGCCCCAGAGATTAAAAATCCTATCAGATAGGGGTCTCTGGCCTTAACCCATTAAGACCGGGAACGCATCTGTGTTATTTTAAGATTTTTTGGGCTATTCAAAAATAGCAGATATATTCTGGGAGATTCTACAAATGTCTTCTAAATCCTAATCCTTTTTGAAAAAACTATGTTGCTATATATATATATCAGTGGTTGTCATACCTTTTCATGTCAAGGACCCCCAAAATAATATGTATTTGGTTGCGGACCCCCATCGGAAAATATTTTGTTCCAGGGACCCCCAGAAGCAAAGATTTGAGTTAAAAATGTCTATATTTATTCAAAGATTTTCCCATATTTTCAAAAATGTTCAAAAATAGCAGATCTACAGCTTGGCACTTGGTTCCGCGCTATGAGCTTGTATATCTGCTATTTTTGACACAGATAATGACAGATTCTTCCCCGGTCTTAATGGGTTAATGCATATCAATCTGGGAGGTCCTTGAAATTGAAACGGGCTGAGAATAAAACCCTCGTCCACTCCAGAACGTTTAACAGCCATTGACTTTAATCAACCAGAGGCTCTCTCCTCCACTGGGCCTATCACAGTGCATCCCGCGTTGCCCGGGGCAACAGACCGCTTTGATTGACACGACATGAGGGAGCGCTGGGGGAATAGTAATGAAGCGGCTGTCTGCCTCGCTGTCAGCGTTGCCATGTCTGCTTATTGTAAGCGACTATGAGCTTATTTTTCTGTGAAGTTGCTTGTAAATATTGGTAGTTTTTAGGGTTGCGTTTTTTTTGTCCTTGTTTCTAAAGTGTAGTTACTTTTTTTGGGGCTTGCTTCCTAATTTGGTTTAAACCAGTGGTTCTCAAACATTTCCGTGTCATCGTTAGGGTTGCCAACCGTCCCGTATTAGCCGGGACGCCCCGTATTTGAGCCAAAAGGGGCGTGTCCCGTACGGGACTTTGTTTGTCCCGGACTCCGGTGTAAAGGGAAAAATAAAAAATATATTTCTGTTTGCGCACAATGCAGTGTGTCTGGCTGCGTGTTTGTGTGCTGTATGCTAAGGGCGCTTGGACCGCTCAGTTGACAGGGCAGGCAAAGTGCTCGCAGCCTCGCACGCGTGCGTGTGTGTGTGTGTGTGTGAGATTTTCTCCGGTGGGCGCGGCTCCCCCAAAATAATGAAATCACATAACCCTAACCCAACCCTAACCCTAACCCTAAAACCGAAATAAAGTAACAAAAAAAGTAACTTTATCCGCGGGAAACCCGAAAAAAAATCGCGCGCGTGCATGGGTCCCGTTTCCTCAGTTCTGGATGTTGGCAACCCTAGTCATCGTGGACCCCCAAAAATGAATATGTTGGCCTTTTGTCCCTCCCTATAGCCCCCATCTGAAAACATGTTGTGCCAGGTAGCCCCGTACCAGATTTGTGTTAAAATGTTTCAAAAATCGTCCAAATATTTCACATTTTATTTCAAGATTTGTTTTGAAAATAGCCGATCTACAAGTTCACAACATTGTGAGCTTGTAGATCGGCTATTTTCAAATAGACAAAGTTTAAATAGGGCTGAAGTGGTTAGTGTATGTTTTGTAATAATAATCAAAACCTACAAAGTAACTAGTAACTAGTTTTCAAATAATTGTAGTGGAGTAAAAGTACAATATTTGTCCCCGAGATGTAGTGGAGTAAAGGTAAAAGTATCGAAAATTGGAAATACTCCAGTAAAAGTACCTAAAATTTGACCTAAGTACAGCACTTAAGTACTGAAGTACTTTATTTTGAGGTACTTTTACTTTACTGGATTATTTCCAATTTTGTACTTAGTTACTTTATACCAATGGTTGCTTATTTCTCTGGCAATATCTGGCAACACTGCCTCGCTGTGTGTTTGGCTGTGTTTAGCAGCCTGCCTGCTTACCGGACGAACTGCCAGAGTGCCCCCCCCCCCCCCCCCGTCCTCATGTAAAAAATAAAATTATAATTAGCAGCAATTAACCCCGGCCATGTATGTATTAATGGCCTTTTGAAGGCCATGGTTCCCTCGTGGGGTTTCCATGTCAGTGTTGCTTTGGGTGCATGCCATACATATGGTAATCACTGAGATATATTTACATGGTGGAAATATTTTATCTCTGCTCCGGAGATCACCGTTCGACGCTCTCTGTGTGTGTGTGTGTGTGTGTGTGTGTGTGTGTGTGTGTGTGTGTGTGTGTGTGTGTGTGTGTGTGTGTGTGTGTGTGTGTGTGTGTGTGTGTGTGTGTGTATGTGTGTGTGTGTGTGTGTCCGTGCGTGTGCGTGGGTGCGTGTGCGTGAGTGCGTGTCTGTGACTGTGTCTGTGTCTGTGTGTGCGCCTGCGTCTGTGTGCGTATGTGCGTGCGTGTGTGTGTCCATCTAGTGTCACATACTACTGTGCGTGTGTGTGTGTGTGTGTGTGTGTGTGTGTGTGTGTGTGTGTGTGTGTGTGTCCGTCAAGTCTCACATACTACTACTGTGTGTGTGTGTGTGTGTGCGTGTGTGTGTGTGTGTGTGTGTGTGTGTGTGTGTGTGTGTGTGTGTGTGTGTGTGTGTCCGTCAAGTCTCACATACTGCTACTGTGTGTGTGTGTGTGTGTGTGTGTGTGTGTGTGTGTGTGTGTGTGTGTGTGTGTGTGTGTGTGTGTGTCCATCTAGTCACATACTACTATGAACATCAGTGTCATATCCTGTGTGCACGCTGACAGCAGGCCAAGGACCTCAATTATTGAATATTTCTTTTCGATTTGCTCAATGACAACTATGTCATATTTCCTTTGATGTATTATCGCAGAGCAATCATCCCTCAAGGCTTAGGGATAAGCTCCCTGCCAGGCTATGGACCAGAACTAACCAATCGCTTTAGATTAACACCAAAACATACTGTACGTACAGTACCTTCATGACTGAAGAGTTATTATTATGCCACCCAGTGTTGATTTTGACAGCAATTATTTTAGTTTTTGTCTAGTTTTAGTCGACTAAATCTATAGTTGATTTAGTCGACTAAAATGTGTTTTGGTGGTGCCTTGATGGCGTCGTAATGGCTGATTTTACACTTGGTTGCATGCTGAAAATAGCAGATCTACAAGCTCACAACGCGTCGCAACGCGACGCGTTGTGAGCTTGTAGATCTGCTATTTTCAGAGCGCAACACCCAAGCTCAACCAAACATAAAATGACATGTATTTTAGTTCTACTGGATCTCCCGCCCTAACATTTTAGTCTAGTTTTTATTTGTTGACGAAATTGTCAATATATTTAGTCTTAGTTTTAGTCATCGTAGCTTAGATTTGATTTAGTTTTTGTTTAGTTTTCGTCAGTGAAAAAAGGTAGTCGACTAAATTTTTTTGTCATAGTTTTAGTCGACGAAATCAACGCTGACGGCACGCTTCCCTCAGCTCAAAAGGTGTTCTCTGTGGACACACGTACGGCCCCGTACTGTAGATCTGTAATGCAGACGACGGATGTATTTCTGTAATGTTGGCAGTAGTTCCCAGGTCTCTCTCTACAGTCCATTCAAAGCTTTAGGGACACTGAATGGAGAGACCTTATTCACCACCATGACAACTAAACTGGGAAACATATAAGTTGCTATAGTGTGTGTGAAGCTCAGCAATGAGGCCATACAGTATACACACACACACACACACACACACACACACACACACACACACACACACACACACACACACACACACACACAGACACACACACACACACACACACGTTGAAATACAGTAGCTTTTCTCGGTCACGCTGTTTAAAAACAAAACGTTTTTTTTCTCTCGCATTCGGCATTCGGACAAAGTCAGTACTCAAACCCTCTATTGACAAATGTTCCATGGGACACATTGTGAGCGGTTATTTTCAGAATGTTTTAATACATTTTAGACGTATGATAACTTGTGAAACAGGACATTTTGCATAATGAGTACTTCTACTTTTGGTACTTTATCTAAAATGTTTTACCCATACTTTTGTACTTTTACTCAAGTAATCTTTTTTTATTCCGGACTTTTACTTGTAACAGAGTATTTCTACATTTCAGTATTGATACTTTTACTTAAGCACAAAACGTGAGTACTTTTTTCCACCACTGCCTTACTGTACAGTACAGTATGTGATTAATGAGCGAGGCAGTGTGATCATGCGGAGGTGTCATGTTCCATCATGACACACGCTGAATGATGCATCACTCTGCTCTGCTGCAGTGTCATGTATGGGCCTTATTCAATCACACGCATGTCTGCACACACACACACACACACACACACACACACACACACACACACACACACACACATACACACACACACACACACACACACACACACACACACACACACACACACACACACACACACACACACACACACACACACACACACACACACACACACACACACACACACACACTAACCCTATTTCTCAAATCCTACTATATCTTAAATACAAGCACACACACACACACACACACACACACACACACACACACACACACACACACACTCAGAAAATGTGCATGAAATAATGTCCGCACGGAGTGACATAGTGATGGAGAGTGTGGGGAGGACAGCTTAATGCGATCACACACCCACCCATTTTTTACTTTACTGGAGTATTTCCAGTTTTCAGTATTTTTACTTCTACTCCACTACATCTCAAAGGCAAATATTGTACTTTTACTCCACTACAATTATTGGACAACTTAGTTACTAGTTACTTTATAGATTTAGATTATTATTACAAGAAGACACACATTAACCACTTCAGCCCTATATACATTTCGGCCATTTGGAAATAGCCGATCTACAAGCTCACGATGCGTCGCGTAGATCTGCTATTTTCCAAAGAGTTTCATGCATTTTGAAAACTTGAAATGGGACATTCTGCATAATGAGCTCTTTCTACTTTTGGTACTTTAAGTAAAATTTGATGTCAATACTTTTGTGCTTTCACGCAAGTAGATTTTGAATTCCAGACTTTTACCTGTAACAGAGTACTTCTATATTACAGTATTGATACTTTTACTTAACTCTTTCAGTGCCAGAGTATTTTCATAAAGTACTCCCCCAGTGCCAGCAATTTTCGTTTTTTTTGTTTTGTTATTTTGTAATTTAATTTTCAAATAGCTTGTCTATATGCAGTATGCAACTCATACGACAGTTCTACCAGTAGAGAGCAGCAAATCGAGCCATTGATCACCTCGTTGACTCGATCGCCCCCTCCAAAACAGGCTCACGTGACATCCGGTCATAACCGGATGTTTACGTTTTCGACAATCTCTGATCGGGTTAAAATACGATGTTATACACGACTACGATGACTGATCGTCACCCAGACCAAAGAGAATAGACGTAGACCTCTCCGTTCGTTTTTTCTACCGTGTGAAAAACCGTGACTTTCCTTATTCTGGCCGAAAATGACCGCGGGAAAAAAATGAGAACCGGAAACGGAATCTGCGTCATGAAACCGGAACCCAATGAGTCTGAAGGAGTCAGGAAGTGAAAGTGATCATGAGAAATAAACAGAATAGCGCGACCACAATCAAAAGTAAAAACTCGGGATTTCTCGTTCTGGCAGGGAGGGTACTCGGGGAAAACTCGGGATATCTCGGGGCGTGGCACTGAGAGAGTTAAGTACAAAATGTGAGTGTACTTTTTCCACCACTGCAAATTTGAATATCCAACCCATACTAAAATGCTAAAATAAAAAATGAAATCCAACGCACAGGGACGCCGTAGATAAAACACCCGCACACCTGTAGGGAAATTAGCGGCAACATCAAACGACTCTGTGTAGATAAAGTGCCTTCAAGTGTTTCAAATCGTCCCTATTGAACAATGATTCAACCTGCCTGAAGTGGGCCTGCGGTGCTATTGTATGTTTGGAGTGTTAACCCATTAAGACCGGGAACGCATCTGTGTCATTTTTAGATTTCTTTGGTTTCTATTAAAAAATAGCAGATATACAAGCTCATAGCGCGGCACTCGCTTGTAGATCTGCTATTTTTCTGAAAAATCGTGGAAATGTGTGCAAAATCTTTGAACGTATATGTTTTTAAAGCGAATATTTGTTAACTCAAATCTTTGCTTCTGGGGGATTCTACAAATGTCTTCTAAATCCTAACATTTAAAAAAACAAACATATATAATCAGTGGTTCTCAAAATGCTTCATCCCCCAGAAGCAAAGATTTGAGTTACAACTGTTCGCTTTAAAAATATATATATTCAAATATTTGCTCAAATTTTCACAATAAAAACAAAAAAGCAGATCTACAAGCTTGTAGCGTGGCACTCGGTGCAGCGCTATGAGCTTGTCTATCTTCTATTTTTTGAATAGCCAAATAAAAAGTAAAAATGACATAGATGCGTTCCCGGTCTTAATGGGCTAAAGAGGCGGACAGCTTCAGGATATGAGCTATTCTGGAACCTGGATGTTCTCTTCTTAATGCTTCTTAATGTCTTTTGCTGCAAAGGGAGGCAATTAGAAAGGTTGTTAGCAGGGTGAGAGGGGGGCCTTGTCGAATTTGAAGGCCCTTCTTCTTTTGTAATCCGGCTGTATAGATCCCCTGCTTAGGGGGGCGGGAGATCACATGCAGTCATTCTTCTGCTGTACTACACCACACTTTGTTTCACCCGCCTTCCTGTCCTCACATGTCATGACGCTAAACCACACAGTTTACCGCGTAGGTGAGGATTCTCTACACCGCTGCATAGATCCCTCCCCCCACCCCCCCACGCCCAGCAAATCCAACCCTGTTTCATTCATACCATCCCTGGATATCCCACCTTTTCTTTTTCTCTTAACACTCGGGTGTCTAAGCTGATGGTCCCTGACGTTGATTTACTTAAATGAGTGTTTTCAGACATTTAACCACTTAAAATCCTCAATACTTTGTAAACTTGACCTTTTTCCCTCTAAACTAAACCTCTTCGCCGTAAATAAGCGATCTACAGACGCGTTGTGAGCTTTTTTGGGCTAATGTCTCTCCCAGAATAATATATATATATATTTTTTTTTTAATTAAAAAAAAAATGTGTGGACTGAAGTTGGTTTGCTTCCACAATCCATAATGCTGCATTTTCGAAATAAATTAATTAGGCTATCTGCTCTTCCACCATGGACAGACAGCTAAAACAACTCACTCACATGATTCACTTGAGCTGAGCCCTGATTCAATCAGATCTACATCATCTTCTTGGATGAAATTCTTGGACGTCGGCCAGCCAGAGGCGGGTCCCGGACTGGGATGCGAGTCAAAAAATATATTAATTTTTTTTTTTTTTTTTTTTTTTTTTGGGGGGGGGGCCCCTGAGGTTGGGGGCCCGTTTCAATTGAAACGGGTGAAACATAGGAAAGGCCGCCACTGCCAACATGTGAGGTTTGAGTGGGATTGAAATGTTAATCGATATTTAAAAGACAGTTTACCAAGGTCAGCTGCTGCTGACCTTGGTAAAGAAGTCTAAAAGTGAAGAAAAGGCTGCACACTCATAGCCACGGTGCAGGATAGTTTATTGAATCCCAACGTTTCGACCTGGAAAGGTCTTCTTCGGGGATTGGCAAACCAAGGACCTATCATCAGTCTCTAAACAGACAAAGCTGGATGCATCGCAGTGGATTCGAATCGCCAGCCACCCGAGCACGCCCCCATTGTTCTATACTTTAAACAGGGGTCTTGGACCCCTAGGGGGTCCTCAGATATACTGCAGGGGGGGCCTCTGAATCTTTTGTGATATGAACTTTAATTTTTAATGTTTACATTAACCACTATTCTGGGAGAAACAAACCTCTTCGGCAAAGAGGTTTGGTTTAGAGGGGAAAGGGTCATGTTTACAAAGTATTGAGGGTTTTAAGTGGTTAAATGTGAAAACACTCATTTAATATGAATCCAATATGTGGTGGGGGTCCCTAGCTGCTTCATCTCTCTCTCTGCTAAGGGCTCTTTGGCCTGAAAAACGTTGAAGGACCCCTGCTCTAAAGTCAAACAAATCATAATAACATCTTGTCTGTCGGGAACTGCAGCCGCTTCAATCACTATGGCAACCATCTCTGATGGCACCGGCACCTCAGTGACGTTGCAACCAACCCCCTTGTTGTCATAAACTGTCTCAGCACGTATACGCCAACCACCATTTATTTAACAAACCTCTAAAAAACGTTTTAGCTGTCACGAGTCTCCGCCAAAAAAAAAAACGTCTAGCAGATATACTACTGACTGCGTTTTATGGAAACACAAGAAATTGGAAGAGCACTTTTAACGAGAGCAACACACTGGTGGTGTTGACCTTCAAGAAGTCCTTTTGTGGTTTTGCCTGTGAGAGAGAGAGAGAGAGAGAGAGAGAGAGAGAGAGAGAGAGAGAGAGAGAGAGAGAGAGAGAGAGACAGACAGAGGGAGACAGAGAGAGACAGAGAGAGAGAGAGAGAGAGAGAGAGAGAGAGAGAGAGAGAGAGAGAGAGAGAGAGAGAGAGAGAGAGAGAGAGAGAGAGAGAGAGAGAGTGTGTACTTGTATTACTCTACTTATGAGGACCTTAATGTCCCCACAAGTATAATAGGATTTGAGAAATGGACATTGTGTGGTCGTCCAGGAATCACCATCCTTATTTCAATCATTTGGATTCAGCAGCATGTCTTCTATGAAAGCATGCTTTCATAGTACACTAACTAGAGTTAGTGTCGAAGTGTCCTTGAGCAAGGCGCTGAACCCCTAATTGCTCCCGATGAGCAGGTTGGTGCCTTGCATGGTTTCCTCCGCCATCGGTGTATGAATGTGTGTGTGAATGGGTTAATGGCACAATCAATAATATAAATGCACCATTTACCATTTACCATTTACCATGCTGCGCAGTGAAAATAGCCGATCTACAAGCTCACAACGCGTCGCATCGCGACGCGTTGTGAGCCTGTTGATCTGCTATTTTCAAAAAAGTTTGTACTTTTACTTTTGATACTTTCAGTATATTTTGATGCCAATACTTTTGTTCTTTTACTCAAGTAACATATTGAACACAGGCCTTTTACTTGTAACAGAGTCATTTTATATTGTGGTATTGATACTTTTACTTAAGTCAAATATTTGAGTACTTCTTCCACCACTGGCCATACACATTTTTTCAGTCGTGAGGTTTCATTTTGCTTTGATAAATTAAGTACAGTAATACAAGCATGTGTGTGTGTGTGTGTGTGTGTGTGTGTGTGTGTGTGTGTGTGTGTGTGTGTGTGTGTGTGTGTGTGTGTGTGTGTGTGTGTGTGTGTGTGTGTGTGTGTGTGTGTGTGTGTGTGTGTGTGTGTGTGTGTGTGTGTGTGTGTGTGTGCGCGCGCGTGCGTGTGTGTGTGTCCAACGCGTTGTGTCCAGTAAGCGTTTTAGAGCACTTTCCGTGCACTCTGGCAGAGAGGATGTCAGTAAACAGAGTTGGCTCGCTGCAGCACAGATTGTTGCACATTCATCGCGCTGACGCTCATTATGTTTTATTAACGTGGACTTTTATCAGTGTGATGTTGACATAATGTTTGACGCGTGTGTGTGTGTGTGTGTGTGTGTGTGTGTGTGTGTGTGTGTGTGTGTGTGTGTGTGTGTGTGTGTGTGTGTGTGTGTGTGTGTGTGTGTGTGTGTGTGTGTGTGTGTGTGTGTGTGTGAGTGAGTGCACTTTAAGAGAATGCAATCCATTTGCCTGTTTGCATTTCACTTCCTGTATAACAGCAGGATAGTTGGTGTGTGTGTGTGTGTGTGCATAGATTACAGTAGATATACAAACCTAGATATCTCATTGGCCGCTGCAGTTCCTTGGAGCGACCTGTATCGCGGCCGCCATATTAGAGGAGGCACGCTGCCAGTCAAAGTGACTGCTGGCCAATCACAGCACGTTGACTATACTGGCCAATCACAGCTGCTAACTGACTAGTTGCTGCGCGGCTGCCTCTTCAAGGGTTAAGGGCTGGGTTTTACGAAAAGACCCGCCCCCACCCACCTCTGATTGGCCTACCGTCTGTGACGCACGCGGAAGCTTGCCCACTCCAATGTGGCGCCCGAGATGCAGACGCATCAGAGCCGGAGGAGGCGTCTACCTTTGCGTGTGCGCGCGCGCGCGTGCGTGTGCTTGCTTGTATTACCACTGTATACTTTTGAGGGCCACATGTCCCCACAAGTCTAGGAGGTCCTCACAAGATAAAGGGTTGTTATATGGTTTAATTTTGTTTTTGTTGAGGGAGTTAGGTTTACAATTAGGAAAAGATTCAGGTTGGGGTTAGGAGTAGGCATTTAGAGGTTAGGTTTAGGGGTTTGTTTGGAGTTATATGCCTGATTTACACTAGATATGCATAGCTGTCGCACACTGAAAATAGCACATATAAAGACATACTAAAGACTGAACTGGGGAAAACTGCCTTTTGTTTAGTGCCCCAACCATCTGGCATGACCTACAGCTTAAATTTAAGATCCGTTCTCCCAACATACGGACAATTTTAAACCTTGATTGCAGGACTACCCACAAGTGTCTGCAATTGCTTTTAAATTGTGTTGTATCACACAATAGGGAAATGTTGTTTTATTATGTTTCTGTTCTGTCTTGTTTTTTTGATGTGACTATTGATGTGAAAATTAAAACGAAATTGTACTGTGATGTATCTCGACGACACTGCAAATGAGGGCAACCTCAATCTCATTCTTTCGAGAATAAATAAAGGTTTGAAATGAAATGAAATGAAACATATCCGATATGCTGTTTTCGGCTTTATGGTTAGGGCTAAAAAATTGCAAAAAAAATGTACGGCATTCATGAAATCGCTGTCGATGTCCTCACAATTATAGTAATACTAACCTGTGTGTGTGTGTGTGTGTGTGTGTGTGTGTGTGTGTGTGTGTGTGTGTGTGTGTGTGTGTTTGCAGATGGACCCCGGCCGTCCCAAAAGGAGATCATCTCTCTCAGAGCCTTCATGTTGCTCTTCCTAAAACAGCTCATCTTAAAGGTACAGCCCTCTTCTCTTTGTTTGTCTACTGTACAAAATATCTTAATTATACTATCCACCCACCCTCCCACAGACCCCCTCCCTCCCTCACACCTCCTCCCCCATGGTGTGGTTGTGTCGTCTGTCTCCACGTCTCCTGGGAATGCTGGCTTAATGTGAAGCGCTGCGTATGGAGATTTGCATTATGGATCAGCAGCACACAGTGTGTGTGTGTGTGTGTGTGTGTGTGTGTGTGTGTGTGTGTGTGTGTGTGTGTGTGTGTGTGTGTGTGTGTGTGTGTGTGTGTGTGTGTGTGTGTGTGTTTGTGTATGTAGTGGTTAACAAATGGCTGCTCGTATCTGCTTGCCTGTGTGTGTGTGTGTGTGTGTGTGTGTGTGTGTGTGTGTGTGTGTGTGTGTGTGTGTGTGCGTGCATGCGTGTGTGTGTGTGTGTGTATTTGCTCATGGGGATGCACTTTATTTGACACGCACACCTACTACTGTATATGAGTGCATGCACGAGTGTGTGTGTGTGTGTGTGTGTGTGTGTGTGTGTGTGTGTGTGTGTGTGTGTGTGTGTGTGTGTGTGTGTGTTTGGGTACACGTGTTCTTTGCCTGTTTGTGTGTGTAGGATGCGTGCACGTGCATGTCTCTTGTTAAAATGCATGAGGCCAGGTAGAGATTTAATGAAGTTGTCTCAGGTTAATGAGATGTAAAAACCACTGTCCTCTGATGAGATATGGCTTCTTCTTCTGTGTTGTTGTGCAGGACCGCGGTGTGAAGGAGGACGAACTGCAGAGCATCCTCAACTACCTGCTGACCATGCACGAGGTATGAAACGCGCTAGTACATGCTCCAAAACATACTAACATTACCTACTGACTATGCATGAGTTATGTAACACGCTAGTACACGCTACACACACGTTAACATTACCTACTGACTATGCATGAGGTACGAAACACTAACGTTACCTAATAACCATGCGTGAGTTAGCTACAAAACATACTAACATTACCTACTGACTGCATGAGGTACAAAGCAGGCTAACATTACTTACTGACTATGCATGAGGCATGAAACATGCCAACATTACCTACTGACCATGCATGAGGTATGAAACATACTAACATTCTCTACTGAACATGCGTGAGGTGCAAACGCTAACTGAGCATGTATGAGGTAAGAAACGCGCTAACCGAGCATGAATGAGGTACAAAACAGAAAACACGCTAACCGAGCATGAATGAGGTACAAAACGATAACTGGACATGTATGAGGTACAAAACACGCAAACCGAGCATGTATGAGGTACAAAACACGCAAACCGAGCATGTATGAGGTACAAAACATGCTAACTGAGCATGTATGAGGTACGACACACGATAACTGAGCATGTATGAGGTACAAAACACGCTAACTGAGCATATACAGTATGAGGTAAAAAACACGCTAACTGACCATGCATGAGGTACGACACACGGTAGAGCCTTGCATGGATTCCTCCGCCATCGGTGTATGAATGTGTGTGTGTGTGGGTGAGTGTATGTCACAATCTATGTAAAGCGCTTTGGATAAAAGCGCTATATAAATGCACCATTTACATCTCTTAGCAACATGAGAGCGTTTGAATGAAACCTCTATACTTCACTCTGTGACATCTCTTTCTGTTCTCAACCATCCTCCGCTAGCAGTTATATCTGTTCCAGCTCTGCCAGCATCCTTTTTTCCCCCGTTGCCTTCCTCCTTCCTTCTCCTCTCTCCACCCCTCCACCCCGCCACCCCCCCACCCACCAACACACCTCTGCTCACCCATCCTTTCATGTCTACGTACCTCCTGCAGGACGAGAACATTCATGACGTGCTCCAGTTGCTGGTGGCTCTCATGTCTGAACACCCGGCTTCCATGATCCCTGCGTTTGACCAGAGAAACGGGATAAGGTCAGTGACGGCAACACACCACCCCCGATAAACACACGCACACACGGACACACACACGCGCGCGCGCGCGCGCACACACACACACACACACACACACACACACACACACACACACACACACACACACACACACACACACACACACACACACACACACACACACACACACACACACACACACACACACACACACACACACACACACACACACACAGCGTCCAGTGGTGTAAAGTTCCAATACTTTTACTTCTACTCTACTACATCTCGGAGGCAAATATTGTACTTTTGCTCCACTACAATTATTTAAAAACATACATTAACCACTTTAGCCTTATTTTATACATAGGCTATTTGAAAATAGCCGATCTACAAGCTCACAACGTGTTGCATCGTGACGCGTTGTGAGCTTGTAGATCTGCTATTTTCAAACATTCTAGTACTTTCACTTTTGGCACTTTAAGTACATTTTGATACCAATACTTTTGTACTTTTACTCAACAAAATGTTCAATTCTGGACTTTTTACTTCTAACAGAGTACTTCTACTTTGCAGTATTGATACTTTTACTTAAGTAAAAAGATTGAGTACTTTTCCCACCACAGCACACGTCCCATTCTAATGTTTTCCGTATGTGTGTGTGTATGTGTGTGTGTGTGTGTGTGCGCGCGTGTGTGTGTGTGTGTGTGTGTGTGTGTGTGTGTGTGTGTGTGTGTGTGTGTGTGTGTGTGTGTGTGTGTGTGTGTGTGTGTGTGTGTGTGTGTGTCCTGGCTGTAGGGTGATCTGCAAACTGCTGGCCTCCAAGAGTGAGAGCATCCGTGTCCAAGCTCTCAAAGTCCTGGGCTACTTCCTCAAACACCTCGGACACAAGCAAGTAGCCTTTGAGGAAGAAATGATGTTATGCTGTTATTGGTTGTTTACAGTATATCTAACCTTTATATTTTACCATCACTTATAGTACGTATATAATACATTATGACATGGCATGATATTTGGTAGCCTGTAGGAGCCAAGATGTCTTCTCCGCTAGGCCTGATAGCTATTGGTTCAGCTTGTCCTTGTAGCAGCCAGAGTATAACTATGGTCTGATGCCCCGTACTAGTTGGCAGAACTACCTTACCATGGATCTGTGTCAGACTGTGCGTCTAATGCCGCGGTTCTCAAACTTTTTCATGTCAAGGACCCCCAAATGGACACTTATTAGCCCCGCGGACCCCCATTTGAAAATATAAGCCAGGGACTCCTCATAAGAGAAGGTTTTTTACGGCTCTAGCAGTGATTCTCAACCATTTTAATTTTAAGGACCCCCAGTTTGACATGCATTAGGCTACGGACCCCCATTTAATGACATTTCTATCTCTGGGACCCCAATTCATATTGTAAAATCAATGTTAACTTAACTCTGAGAGTGTACAAATGGAACCAAATGGACCCGTTAGGGTCCATTTGGTCCCATTTGTACACTCTCAGAGTGAGTGTAACTCTCAGAGTTACAGACCCATAAGGGTCCATTTGGTTCCTATCCATCATTTAGCTGGGGACCCCCTGGAACCCCCTCAAGTACCCCTGGGGGTCCCCGGACCCCACTTTGAGAACCAATGGTCTAATGTACTTCTTCCCATGATATCACTAAAGCTTATTACACGGCTCGGTTGAATGCTTGATCCTGATTGGTCAATCACTGAATTCAGCGGTGTGTTATTTCTGAATAATGAACGATGCAGCTCAATAACAGACCGCTGTCTGATCAAAGACTCAGAGCACCTGCTGCGCTCTGCTTGAATTTTATGCTGTATCCAACATGACAGCCATGTAAACAAACACACCATGTCATTTACAGCTAAACGTTGCTCTCAAGAATGTTTTTGAAGCAAGGAATAGACAATGCAGTAACCGTAAATTGATTGTATTTGATCAGCACTTCCTTGTTTTTCCGAGGCGACCGTGTCTGCCCAGCGGAATACTTTCATTACCGTAAGCAAGGAAATACTTTGTTTTGTTGTTACTTTTGTGTCAATGTATTAATTAATGTAATAAGTAGCCGTGTAATAAGCGGCTGATTCAGGGTGATAAGGTACCTCCGCTACTCGTCGGTGCCTAATCACCCTGTCAGGATTTATTTCTCAATAATGACCGGCAACCCGTCAATTATCCCTTTGCATAACCATCACCACCTAGAATATTGTCTCGACTCCCGTTGCCTCATCAAATGATTGATTCAGAATTCGGGGAGGCTGTGGCTCAGGAGGTAGAGCAGGTCGTCCAATGATCCGTGGGTCGGCGGTTCGAAATCCAGGCTCCTCGTGTCCACATGTCGTCGAAGTGTCCTTGGGCAAGACACTGAACCCTACGTTGCCTCCAATGAGTTGGTCGGCGCTAGCTTGCCACCATTGGTGTGTGAGGACGCTGGCATCGACTGTTTCTGCTTCACCTCCCAATGTATGAATGAATGAACCATTGTAAGGCGCTTTGAGCACTCTGAAAAGCACTATAAAAATGCAATTCATTATTATTAATTCAACGACACCTTTCATCTGACTGACTCATCCTCGTTATTAGTGCTTTCAGATAGAGTTTGAATTAGACAATAAATGTCTTCACTGTGCAATCTGCAGCTATTGATATCAAGTTACTAGGTGTGCACTTCTTAATTGCTCGATAGGTCTTGATTCTTCTGCCCCCTTCAGCTGATGAATATTGACCTTAGTTGGCACCATACTGTACAACAACACAGTTTTATTACCAGAGAGGATCTCATGTCCTGAGCACAAAGACTACTACTGCTGCTAGGTTTAAAATGATCCACCTAAGCATGGTATACTTCGTTGTATGGTGATGGATACCAAAAATATCAGACCCACAAGCTTATCGCAGAGTGTTGTGAGGTTGTAGATCTGATATTTTGTGCATTAAAAAAGCCAAAACTGAAAACATTTTCAAAGAATTTTCACTTTTTCTTTTTTACTTCCAAAAACTACACAATCTTATAGAGACGCCAGGTTTAATGTGGTTGATTACACCCACGTGGTGTCCCAGATCTATCCTAATCCCTGGATGGACACATCCAGGGGAAAATACAGGTATTATATTCTATCTATTTAGCAGTCCTGGAGTTCCCCCTGGGCTCTAGTTTTCAGGACCACTCCTCCAGGTGAATGTAGGAAATGAGATAGATGGATCCTGTAATTTCCCTATAGAGGTCAGATGTCTGCGTAATGTGTATAATATACACACACCGTACAGTACAGTATACTGTAAGGTATAATGGTCCCATTGGGACAGTGGTGCTGGTGGAAAGTCCTAACATTCAGGTCAGGGCAGAGAGAGAGAGAGGGGGGAAGAGAGATAGAGAGAGAGGGGGGAAGAGAGATAGAGAGAGAGGGGGGAAGAGATAGAGAGAGAGAGGGGGAATGCACTGCAGTAAAAAGTGAAAAACAGCAGTGCAGTCCTCGAGCAGCTAGAACGCACTGTGCCACTGACTGCTGAGTTTTATGCTCGTAGAGGTGTGTGCACGTGTCTCCCTCGCTGTGTGTGTGTGTGTGTGTGTGTGCGTGTGTGTGCGTGTGTGTGTGTGTGTGTGTGTGTGTGTGTGTGTGTGTGTGTGTGCGTGTGCGTGTGCGTGTGCGTGTGCGTGTGTGTGTGTGTGTGTGTGTGTGTGAATGCACGTGTGCCCTGCATGGAGGTAATGCGATCCTGTCTAGGCGGAATAATCATTTTGACAGACTGCGCTCCCACGGGGAGGGAAGGTGGAACCTTGGTGTCAGGAGCAGCAGCAGTGCATGCTGGGGATTTATATCTGTCCCATGTGACACCATGCAGCCTGCACCTCCTCTTGCAGCTATAAGCTAACGGCGGCGCCGCATGACGCTGCACCTGTGCAAAGATTGTTAATTTAGGAAGATACGCCATCCCAATTTGAGCCACTAGAGGCGACATGGTGCACAAATCCTACAAATGGTATTCTAAGTGGGCGCCGGCGTCTGACGGCAAGTCTCGCGAACGTCCAATGTGGACTGGTGCTAGATCCTGCCAGAGGGTGTTGCTGGAACAGAGAAATGTTGATAATAAAGATTTCCTCCTGATTTGTCTCTCTGAAAAAAGCCATTTTAGTTTCAAAATGTATTGTGTGGCTTGTGACGATCTGGTCCAATATTTAGTTCAGTAAACATGGAGCTAAAGAATGGTTCAGAAGCTGTGTTCACGTTCACTCTCCCATTGAAATGAATAGACTCCAACCTGCTTCCTGTCTAATAAAAAGGCGTCCGTCCACTTCACACAGATACGGGAAGTAAACCGGAGATGCTATGTCTTGCTATTTCCGTCTTGGGCCTGAGCCCTAATCCAGATATCTCCATATATGGGCATAAAAGGGACACAGCGGCATAACGGGTTTAACGGGTACTCTGACAAAGCCCCAACACTATGACTCGGACATAATTGGTCGGTTCGGCATATCGTAGGTGTGAGGGGTCGCGTATCATCAAGAACTGTGTCAGTTTAATGATATAGCTCATACTAACCCTAACCCTGTACATGGGTAACTGGCGGCCCGGGGGCCACACGCGGCCCCCACCTTCACTTAATGCGGCCCAGAGGTTAATATCAGAATACTGATATATTATTGATTTCAGCTGTTACAATTGCAAACATGACCTGCTTTAATTACTTCAGTCTACATTAGTACCGTAATGACTAGTATTAACATTCTATTGTCTTTTTTATGTCCAATGTGTTTTTAATTAAGGTCATGAAATTAACATAAGTATAACTAAATGTATTTGAAATGAAATACAAAATAACTTTGCATGATTCCAATTAAAAAATAGCAAAACAAAGAATCTGGATTCCAATTAAAAAATAGCAGATCTACAAGCTCAAAATGCGTCACACTTCGACGTGTTTTGAGCTTGTAGATCGGCTATTTTTGCTACTTTTGTGTGACATAGAATGGCCTGACAGTATATGCAATGTGGCCCTCTGGAGTGAGTGTGGAAATATAGTGGCCCTCTCCATCATCAAAGTTGCCCACCCCTGTATAATAGCTTAATGTGTGTTGTGTGTATGGGGTGAGGGGGTGCTTAGTTTCGCGGCTGAAACGCATAATTGCAGTCCAGCTTATATACTGTAGGTGCTGTGTTGCATTTAAACTAAAGTATCCTTCCTGCATGTGCAGTATAATATCTGAGCCCCACCATAAAATATCAAAACATCAATATCAGATGTTCAGCCGAGCCAGTTTAAACACTGCCAGAGGATCGTTTAATAAAACGCACAGAGATGAACATCTCACAGCGACTGCACAATTGTTTGTGTGTGTGTGTGTGTGTGTGTGTGTGTGTGTGTGAGTGAGTGCGTGCTTGTGCGCGCACGCGCGTGTGAGTGTGAGTGAGTGAGTATAGTAGAACTTGAGAAAAGGACCATTTCCCTGGTACTCATCAGAGAAATGATTGTTTTATTTTTAGACAGTCTTATAATAAGGAAAGGTGTTAGATTTAGGGGTTAGGGTTGGAGTTATGCCTGATTTATGCTTAGTTGCGCGTCAGTATCACACACCAGAAATAGACGATCTATTCTGTTACAATATTTAAAATAATAAGTAAAAAATTGCATTTATAAAATTGCCTAAAATCTTGTATAGAAACACAAACGTGTGTGTGTGTGTGTGTGTGTGTGTGTGTGTGTGTGTGTGTGTGTGTGTGTGTGTGTGTGTGTGTGTGTGTGTGTGTGTGTGTGTGTGTGTGTGTGTGTGTGTGTGTGTGTAATACACTGATAATGGTCCTATCATCCACAAAACGCCCTGGCTGCCATTAAGCTGAAAACATAACAACAGTGTGAAATTAATTGAAATGCGTTGCAAAAACAAAGATAATGCACACTATCTGCTCAGTGCAAGCTAACAACGTTAGCATGTTATTAAAACTATCAAGTAACGCTGTCATACCATGAAGTATAAAATAGTTATTTATGAAAAAGGTATAAAACACATACCAGATACAAGGTTTCTGCATGACACAGATGATAGGCTAGTTATAATCATATCAATACAGATAACCTCCTTTCATCATATTCACCATCTTAACCACACCATCGCCTGCTATAGGAAATGAATAGTTATTATAATGGAAAACATCAAAGACAGCTGGTTGACGGAGAGAGACAGAGAGAGATAGAGGGAGACCATGAGCACTGACAGGGCTACTCTCTACTTCCTGTACACAACCAGACTGTCCTGACGGAGAAATGACGGCAGATCTTGATTTCATCAGACCTGAAATTAGGTTATTACTGACTATTACTCTGTGTGTGTGCATGTGTGTGTGTGTGTGTGTGTGTGTGTGTGTGTGTGTGCGTGTGTGTTTTTGTGCGTGTGTGTGTTGTCCTTGCAGGAGGAAGGTCGAGATCATGCACACACACAGTCTGTTCACACTGCTGGGAGAGAGACTTATGATGCACACCAACACTGTGTCTGTTACTACGTATAACACACTGTATGAGGTAGGTACACACTACACACACTCTCAGTCGCTCACTCACTCACTCACTCACTCTCACACACACACACACACACACACACACACACACACACACACACACACACACACACACACACACACACACACACACACACACACGCACACACACACACACACACACACACACACACACACACACACGCAAGTGTTTTTTGTACAAGGTAGGTGACCCTGTCCACAAACACTGCAACTTGACTCTGTTTGTAATTCGTTTATGTCCGTTGTCTCCCTCTCCTGACAGAGAGAGGTAATTGCGTTGATGATACTACATTAAAGATGCCAGGTCCATCTAGTGTTTAGCCTGGTTCCAGACGAATCTGCCTTTGCAAAATTGCATTGCACTTTAGCCCTCTGCAGTGTGTCGTGTGATATTGCCTGGCCACGCGAGGCTATCTAGTGTTCACTTTGAGCACTTTGCAATTGCCTGGTTGTTCAAATGTGCTAACACAAACCTATTGCCTGCCTTGTGTCCAATTATTATGTAAATAAGTTTACTGGTAGGAACCAAAAGGTCCTTTATGGGTCTGTATAACTCTGAGAGTGTACAATTGTAACCAAATGGACCCTTAAATGGACCCTTACGGGTCAATTCCAAAAGTAAAAGTACTCATTATGCAGAATGTCCCATTTCAAGTTCTCAAATGTATACAAATCTTTTGAAAATAGCAGATCTACGACGCATTGTGAGTTTGTAGATCGGCTATTTTCAAATGGCCGAAATGTATATAGGGCTACAGTGGTTAATGTATGTTTTGTAATAATAATCTAAATCTACAAAGTAACTAGTAACTAAACTTAAAGTACACGTACAGTACTTAAGTAAATAAAAAAATAAAAAAGTACTTAGTTACTTTCCACCACTGCTTGTACATCTTGTTCAGGGGGTGTAGTTTGTACATCAAGCTGCCTCACGCTACATAGACAGGAGATAGGCTTCTGCCCCCTATGGGCCACAAGGCCTGTAAATCAATATGGACTTGTTGTTGTTATTGAGTGTGTTGAAACATTGTGTGTCATTAGCTCAGTACGATGTCCCTCGTCTCTCCCTGTAGATTCTGACGGAGCAGGTGTGTACCCAGGTGGTCCACAAACCCCACCCTGAACCCGACTCCACCGTCAAGATCCAGAACCCCAGTAAGTCAAACTGAAGCTGATGAGTCACAACTTACAAAACACATACATCAATTTTGACCTTTTGACCTTTATGGCCCAAGACGTAATCATCTCTTAGGGCATTGGCTCTCAAAGTGGGGTCCGGGGACCCCCAGGGGTCCTTGGGGAGCTTCCAGGGGGTCCCTAGCTAAATAAGTTAATGCAGCATCGCAATCATTTTAACCACTTTATCCATGTTTTAAACGTTGGCTATTCAAAAAATAGCAGATATACAAACTTGTGAGCTTGTACTTCTGCTATTTTTGAATATTCTTTGAAAAATCTTGAAAATGTTGAGTAATTTTGCATTTTTTTGCAACCCAAATCTTCTCTTCTGGGGGGTCCCTGGCACAAAACATTTTCAGATGGGAGTCCGCAGCCAAATATATATCAATTTGGGGGTCCTTGACATGAAAAAGTTTCTTTTAGTCTTAGGGGACAGCCTACTGATCATTCCCACCAAGTTTCATGAAAATCTGATGATGTTCTCAAGTTCCTTTCTAAAAAACGGATAGGCTACGCACGCACGCACGCACGCACGCACGCACACACACACACACACACACACACACACACACACACACACACACACACACACACACACACACACACACACACACACACACACGCACACGACCGGTAAAAATGACAGAAACTTACCTCAGCTGAACCCATCTGGTTTTCAAATGTTTTTCAAATTAAATATCAATAAATCTTGTTTTGAACTCCGGCTGAAAGTAACAACAGCTATAATTGGCTTAAAGTCGTATTTACACCACTCTGCCGACTCGGCTGTTCAATAAATATGATACATAAGTATGTTTTTAAAGTTATAATGAATGAATGAGAATACAAGAACTTTGCGAATTTGCTCTGTCTTTGTTTCTCCCTCTCTTTTGCCATCCCACCATCCGATCCCTCACTTCTCTTTCTGCCTCATTTCCTCCCGTTCCTCTCTCTGTGTCTCTCTGTGTCTCTCTCTCAGTGATATTGAAGGTAGTGGCCACGTTGCTGAAGAACTCGTCCCCCAGCGCTGAGCTCATGGAGGTGAGGAGACTTTTCCTCTCCGACATGATCAAACTGTTCAGCAACAGCCGGGAGAACCGACGGTAAGATATCACACACTCACGCCCACGCGCACACACACACACACACACACACACACACACACACACACACACACACACACACACACACACACACACACACACACACACACACACGTTGTGCATATGCACACGTTGTGCATTTGCACATTGCACATTTTTTATTAAATCGATTTCAATTCTCACCAGTTTGAATATGATTTGAATCGATTTAGGATAAATCGTTACATGCCTATAGTAGTCTGTATTCCTGAGGCTGTTGTCTTGTGGGTGTGGTTTTTCATGGCGTGGTTCCATCCAGGTGCTTGCTGCAATGCTCGGTGTGGCAGGACTGGATGTTCTCCCTGGGTTACATCAACCCCAAGAACCCGGAGGAGCAGAAGATCACCGAGATGGTGTACAACATCTTCAGGATCCTGCTCTACCACGCCATCAAGTACGAGTGGGGTGGCTGGAGGGTCTGGGTGGACACCCTCTCCATCGCCCACTCCAAGGTGACCATCACACCATAACAGCACTGTTTCCCAATGTTTCAGTCCGTGAAAGCATTTTTCATATTTAGGCGTTACATTTAGTTGGGCTCGGTTACACAGATAAATATCGTGAAAATAGACAAACTAGGAGCTCACAACGCCTCACAATGTGAGGCGTTGTGAGCTTGTAGATCGGCTATTTGTTTGGGCGCATGAAGGGCGCGTGAAGTGAGAACAAAAACAACACCATTACACCAAACACCAAACTGGTTTCAAAGTGATTACAGTCATTTAGCAGACATTACAGTCATTTAGCAGACGCTTTTATCCAAAGCGACTTACAATAAGTGCATTCAACATAGGTAGGGAACGAAACTACTAATCAACAGAAGTCTTAAGTGCATTTCCTGCAAAAACAAGCAACCAAGAGTATACCTAGCGCTAAGGTAAAAGTGCAATATATCAGCTACCTACTTTCTTAAACAGATGAGACAAAATAGCACAATCAAATTAGCAGGAGCTAAAACAAATAAGTGTATCGACTAAACAAGATCCAATTACACAATACAACAATAAAACAAGAGTTCGTACAACTAGTTAACAAAAAGTAGGCCAGGCAAAGAGGAAGGGTAGTGTTTCCTGAAGAGGTGGGTTTTCAGCCTGCGGCGAAAGATGGGCAGTGACTCTGCTGTCCTAACATCAGTGGGAAGTTCATTCCACCACTGTGGGGCCAGAACAGAAAAAAGTCGTGACCGTGTCGATCGACCAGAAGGACCCTTGAGTGACGAGGCAGTCAGTTGCCCCGAGGTGGCAGACCGAAGTGGTCGGGCGGGGGTGTAAGCATCGACCATAGCCCGGAGCTAAGAAGGAGCTGTTCCTTTCACTGCCCTATAGGCTAGCACCAGGGTTTTAAACTGAATGTGAGCCGCTACGGGGAGCCAGTGTAGAGAACGGAGTAATGAAACATTATCTGTAGTTTTTCTGCTCTTTGGGGAATAATTATTCTAGACAAAAGTTGGTGATGCACTCTAGGGTATAGCATGATGACACACTGGCCAAAAGATGCCGGTATACACTCGAGGGTAAAGCATAGACACCGTGGCAGAAGACTGGTGTAGTTAGGAATTGACATCACTGAAACTCACAGGTGAGGTGTTTAGCTCCGCCCCCAGAAACACTGCTCTCAGCAGGGCATTTCCTGTTGTTTACAGGCTCTTGAAGTAACGTTACCTTTGAAATGGATGGCTGGCTCATTCAGAGAGATAGGGGTCACACGACAAGAGCATCTCTCTGAGTTGAAACAGGGACAGAAGAGAGACCGACGGAGCGGGAAGGTGGGGACGTTATTTCACCACCAGCACGCTGTCTGGTTTTATTCCCACGCACAGAGGAGAGGCTGAATGATTTATTAAGGTGAATCATGTGCTCTGCGGTGTTACAGTGGGAAGTCAAGGTTTCCTTCACACCGCTTTTGTTTTTTTTGCTCCCAGAGGTTTTCATTTCAAGGACACTATAGCTGTAGACAGAAACACATTAGCAGAGAGGCGACATAAGTGCCCGTCTGGACTGGAGATACTGTGGGACATTGGTTCTCAAAGTGGGGTCCGGGGACCCCCAGGGGTACTTGAGGGGGTTCCAGGGGGTACCCAGCAAAATGTGTAAATATAGCATCAGAATAATTATGACCTTTTATACTTTGGCTATTCAAAAATAGCATATATACAAGCTCATAGCGCGGCACCGAGTGCCGTGCTATGAGCTTGTAGATCTGCTATTTTTGAAAAATCTTGAAAATGTGTGCAATCTTTGAATATATATATTTTTAAAGCGAACATTTGTAAGTCAAATCTTTGCTTCTTGGGGTCCCTGGAACAAAATATTTTTAGATGGGGGTCCGCGGCCGGGTTTTTCCTATTCGTCACAAAGAACCAGGAGATAAGATTTTCCAAAAAGTTGCTGCTCCATTCACTTCAATGTTAAAAAATAAACGGACATTTTTTTTTTTTTTATCTAAATACTAGCTTAGAAAACACTGGCAGAGGCTACACACTGTTCTAGAGAATCTCTGGCAGTCTAAGAGTTAAGCCATAGGCCTATTTCAAAAAAAAAATGCAGCGCGATGCATTGTGAGCTTGTATATCTGCTATTTTCATTTTTTGAAAAATTCTGACAATTTCTGAAAGTGCACATCGTAATTTGTAGCTACTTTTGAATGCTTGAGTATTTACTTGAGTATATACTTTGTCCACCACTGCCTCCCAACGGCATGAAATATCAGTGAAATGTAACTGTTTTCCCTCCTCCTCAAACGGTGACTCAGCGGATGTTAGAAATCGATCGGTCAAAGCTCCCAGCGGCGTTGTGGGAAAGTAACCTTTAGTGAATGTGTGGTTGGTTATTGACAGCTGATCGGGCCCGCTGTGATTGAAACCTGTTACTGTTCGTGGCCTTAGGAGGCACCTCCACACTAACAGCGTGTTGATTTGTAGATAATATTGATACAGCCGCTTAACGCAAACTCAGGAAGCGAGCCCCAATGAGTTTTATAGATCAGTGGTTATTGACAGATACAGTGGTGGAAAAAGTACTCAAATGTAATAATTTATATCTGCAAATTAACTAGTAACTAAAGTTTTCAAATAATTGTACAAAGATGTAGTGGAGTAGAAGTAAAATTATAGACAATTGTAAATACTCCAGTAAAGTAAAAGTACCTCAAAAAAGTACAGTACTTGAGTAAATGTACTTAGTTACTTCACACCACTGGACAGATATTGATTAGACTTCTCTCTAATTTCACCTACTAACTACGAGGGCACATGAGGAATATACTGTACATGATAAAATCATACTGTTAACTGCCCTTTATTCAGGAATTCTTATCATTTATCTATCATTATTATTATTACTATACTACTACTACTATGTTTTATAGTACTGTGCCATAGTCATTCAGGTAACCTTGAAGGAACAGAGGGAGTGCTGGGCTAAGACGTTATTGATTAGCTGATGCTGATTATAGCTGCCGTTTTCTCTCCATCATCTCGGTATAGCGTCAGTTGTTGTGTATAGGTGACCGCTGACCCTCCCCTCCCTTAAAGACGTTTTAAGCATCCTACTGTTTCTAGGAGACCTGTGAAAAACCCTTTTTTGTCAACATCGTTAACAGCTGTTTACACCTCTGGCAAATATAGACGACTGACGTCATTGACTAGCTTTCTGAGAGCTCTGATAGTGGCTACTGCACTATTATTGATTATCCTCAATTGCTTTTTCGACCAATCGAATAATCGAGAACCAATCAACTAATCTACAAGAAAAAAGTCGAATTGATATTTTATATACATTTGATTAGTCTAGTAAAAATAATTATCAAACAAAGTGCGCTTCTGGTATGGCTGTATGGCTACAAAAACATCATTATTTTATATATTGTGCTATTTTTTTATGAAACACAGTGGTGTAAAGTACATATACTCAAGTACTGTACTTAAGTACAATTTTGAGGTATTTACGGGGACAGAGCTCTGCTCTGTACACGTATTGTTATTGGCAGTATTCTGTCACTTCTTCTTCTTCTTCTTCTTCTTCTTCTTCTTCTGCCACTTTTCGCAGTTCTGGCTGAACCGCGCTGTCGCTTTTTACGAAACTCGGCCATATGGTAGATGGTCATGAAAAACGATCAAAAAATAATTCTCACAATCTTTCGTCCAAAGGTGGCGCTATAGCACTCAATTGAAAATGCCAACTTTGACCAGGTACAACTCATGCCCTGTTTGACCTACAGCCATGAAACTTGGATACACATATGCGTCTCCTCATGCTGAACAACTTTCACCCTCTGACTTTTGACCTCTGACCTTTAGATCTCCCACCATTTTGAATTATATGAAAAACAGTCATTGGCTCCTAACTTCTGCATTTTTTCACTTATGGAAAATCCGTTGGAAATTTTTGTAGGCAGTGGTCCAAGGTTCAAGTGCTAAACGTTTCGTGCAGATTGCTCAAAAATCCCAGGAGGAGATAGATTTTAACTATTACAGTTTTATGAAAATTATTCATCTGTGCCTAAAACATACATGCAGACTCACATTTCTTTGAAACTTTGCAGAAATGTACAGGGTCATTCCAAATATCACTGAAACCAATCTTACTCCAATTGGCCAAAAGGGGGCGCTATAGCAATTTTTTGAAAAGGCAGACTTTAAACAGGCATAAGTCATGCCTCGTTTGGCCGAAAGTCGTGAAACTTGCTTACACATGTGCCTTGACTCATGAGGAACACACGTATTGATTTGACCATTAAGCTCCGCCCTTAGATTTTCCGCAATTTTGAGCAGTTTGAAAAATACTTGTTTTTGCCAGTTCTGGCTTAACCGTGCATACGCTTTTTACGAAACTCGGCCATATGGTAGATGCTCATGAAAAACTACCAAGAAATAATTCTCACACTCATTCGTCAAAGGGTGGCGCTATAGCACTCAATTGAAAGTGCCAACTTTGAACAGGTACAACTCATGCCCTGTTTGAACTACAACCATGAAACTTCGATACACACATGCGTCTCTTCATGCCCGACAACTTTCGTGGTCTGACTTTTGACCTCTGACCTTTAGATCTCCCACCATTTTAAATTATATGAAAAACAGTCATTGGCTCCTAACTTCTGCATTTTTTCACTTATGGAAAATCCGTTGGAAATTTTTGTAGGCAGAGGTCCAAAGTTCAAGTGGTAAACGTTTCGTGCAGATTGCTCAAAAATCCCAGGAGGAGATAGATTTTAACTATTACAGTTTTATGAAAATTATTCATCTGTGCCTAAAACATACATGCAGACTCACATTTCTTTGAAACTTTGCAGAAATGTACAGGGTCATTCCAAATATCACTGAAACCAATCTTATTCCAATTGGCCAAAAGGGGGCGCTATAGCAATTTTTTGAAAATGCAGACTTTAAACAGGCATAAGTCATGCCTCGTTTGGCCGAAAGTCGTGAAACTTGCTTACACATGTGCCTTGACTCATGAGGAACACACGTATCGATTTGACCATTAAGCTCCGCCCTTAGATTGTCCGCAATTTTGAGCAGTTTGAAAAACACTTAAACCCAGGATTTTTCAGCTATTTGCGTGAAACTGTATCATCTGTGTGATCTCCTTTTTCACAGTTACTTGTCTGTTGGGCCAATAGCGTCTCCCTTAAAGGAATGCCTCACAATCTCAAGGTCGCCAGTTCAAGCCTCACTTGATGTAGACTTAATTTAAGTTGAATTGCAAACAACATGACTGTATCAATGAATACATGTGCAAATGGTAAAGATAACCTGAAATGCTTATTTGAGAGTACGTTTTTTACATATGACATACTTCATTCTGAAAATAGCTGATCTACAATCTCACAACTTTTCATGGTTTGTGAGCTTGTAGATCGGCTACTTTCATTAGTTTTGGTTCTGAGGAGATGTACAATTTCTTCATTGGTAAATGGCTTGTGAACGAGTGATCTTAGTGTTAGTGAAACAGGGGCTTGGTTCATGAAAGAAGGCAAGAGTTTATGATCTTCAACAGACAATATCAGCCTGGACAAAGCTATAGCACTATAGGTAGTGTTGCAGCCTATTAGTCTGAAGGTTGAGAGTTCGAATCCTGTTAATGGCAGTAGGTTGAGATGTCCAATCAAACCATTATGTTTCCATCTCTCTCTCTCATCAATCTATTGTTTCCATGTCACTCTCTCTCTCTTCAATCTATTCCGTTTCCATGTCTCTCTCTCTCTCTATTCACTGTCCCCGTATTATCGCTGCTTGCAGCTATATTTGTACTTGTATTTCCAATTTTCAATACTTTTACTTCTACTCCACTACATCTTAGAGGCAAATATTGTACTTTTACTCCACTACAATTTTGAAAGCTTTAGTTACTAATTACTTTGTAGATTTTGATTATTATTAGAAAAACATACATTAACCACTTCAGCCCTATATACATTTTGACCATTTGAAAATAGCCGATCTACAAGTTCACAATGCTTCGCATTGTAGCAATGATTACTATCAGAATATAGTACTAAAAAACAAAACAAATACAAAAAATATCACTTACCCTACCTTTAACCTTAAGTAAAACAATGTAGTACTTTTTCCACCACTGTATGAAAGTGCGGGGGGGTCTCCTTTCACGCTGTTTCATAAAAATTGCATATTAGGACCTGGCCCAACAACATTTGTCAGTCGTGAGATATCCTATTTTTGCTTTAATCCACGTCCTGTCCAGGTGACCTACGAGGCCCACAAGGAATACCTGGCCAAGATGTACGAGGAGTACCAGCGGCAGGAGGAGGAGAACATGAAGAAGGGCAAGAAGGGCTCCGTCTCCACCATCTCCGGCCTCTCGGCCACGCCGGGCGCCCCCGTGGTCAACGGCAACCTGGAGATCGACGACAACTCCCAGACGCAGACGCCCGAGAGCGAGGCGGAGTACAGCGAAGGTGGCGCCGGCGCCATCACCGGAGACTCCTCCCGCAACCTGCTGGCCGACGGCACGGTGAAGCGGCCCGACGGAGAGAGCATCGCCCTCACGCCCGGGGAGCAGAGCGGCGCTGGCGCCCCCGCGGGGGTGAGGGTGGAGGTGCACGACCTGCTGGTGGACATCAAGGCGGAGAAGGTTTGCTTTGATTTGATTGATTTATTTACTTTTGTTTTTGTTTTTTTGGTACCCCTTTTTCTCCCCGATTTAGTCGTTATGCCAATTGATTCCTCCCCCACACACATTTCTGTGTTGTCACTGAAAAACTATAAATATATGGTCTCCCTGCTTGGCACTCAGCATCAAGGGTTGGATTGGGGGTATGACCCTGTGACTAGAGTTCATTCAATGCAAATTATAGATGAATTCATTAATTGATAGTTGATAACCTTATCGATCGATTAATCGATTAATTGATAAGCGGCATGTTTTAGAACCAAAAGGAAAAGTATTGAAAATGAGTGCAGAAACATAATTGCCTTGATGTATATAACATTAATGAGCATCAGCTGAACACAGACACACACGCCTCCCTTCTGCGGTGCTCTATGGAGTATGTCTCATTTCTCTCCAAAAGCCCTTGAATATGATGGAATACCATTAAGGATTACTGTGATTATGGTAAACTCACATTTGATATCACACACATACCAACCATACCTGTAACTTTCACTAGCCCCAGAAAAGAAAAAAGTTAATCGGGTAAATTCTTAACGGCAATTAATCGATTATAGATTCATTGTTAACATACCCTACCTGTGACATACTGTACTAGCGTCATGTCCAGGGGGTTTACTTGGCCACATGGAAGGCCACTTGCGTATACTTACTTTACTTACCATTTGATAGCTCATGTAATCTGGAGCATTTCTCTGTGGATCATGTCGTCCATACTTAAGGTGGAGGCCACAGAGGTGAAGCTGGACGACCTGGACCTGTCTCCAGAAGGCCTGGTGGTGGGCAGCGTGGTGGTGGTGGGAGGTGGAGGAGGAGGCGTAGTAGGAGTAGGAGGAGGTGGAGGACTCACAGGCGGCGTAGTAGGGATGGAGAACGGACCCCTGGTGGAGGTGGACTCGCTCCTGGACAGCGCCTACTGCAGCGCCGTGGTCCAGAACCTGAACGGGAACCCCATGGCGCCCACCAAGGAGGACGCGTCGGCGGCGGGCGTAGGGGGCGTAGCGGGCATGGTGTCCAGCCTGTCGGGCCTGTCGGGGGTCAGCCTGGAGGACGACGGCAACATGGGACCCCTCATCACCCTGGCCGACGAGAAGGACAGCGTCCCCAGCAACAACGGATTCCTCTTCAGCAAGGTACGAGACTTATGGATATCTATACTGACAGTCCATACAGCAAAGGAACGTATACAGACATTTATATCATTGCTGTCAGGCAGAAACTTTTTTTGTTTTTTCGTAAATTAACGCCCTACTTGATCTGCTACAGCATTGGTTCTCAAAGTGGGGTCCGGGGGCCCCCAGGGGTACTTGAGGGGGTTCCAGGGGGTCCCCAGCTAAATGATGGACAGGAACCAAATGGACCCTTATGGGTCTGTAACTCTGAGAGTGTACAAATGGTTAGGGTCCATTTGGTTCCATTTGTACACTCTCAGTGTACAAATGGTTAAATTAACATCGATTTTATTGATGTGAATTGGGGTCCCAGAGGTATAAATGCCATTAAATGGGGGTCCGTAGCCTAATGCATGTTAAACAGGGCGTCCTTGAAATTAAAATGGTTGAGAATCACTGCTAGAGAACCGTAAAAACCTTCTCTTATTGGGGTCCCTGGCTTATCTTTTCAAATGGGGGTCCGCGGCGTAATAAGTGTCAATTAGGGGGTCCTTGTGTGCTACAGCGTCACACAGAGCTTTACCGACTGAGCTATCCAGACATGTGTCTTGGATGTTCTCTAATTCAGACACAAAGGCCTTACATAGCAGCGCTACATTTAGGCCGTGTGTCCCCACAGACCGAAAAAAAAAAGAAAGAAAAAGCTCTGACCTCCTTTTAGACTCCAAACACTGACCTGTTATTCAACTGAATAATTAGCATTAGCATCAATATTTTACAGTACTGTGACCTTTTATCAAGCTTGAGCATTAGCATCAAATATTACATTACTGTGACCTTTTGAGCTGTTTTTATAGGTCTTTAGACTAGACATATGCATCGTGTATTATTTTAATACAGCATCACGATCATTTTAACCGCTTCATCCATTTATATGTTGGCTGTTAAAAAATAGCAGATGAACAAGCTTCGTGTCGCACTGCGAGCTTGTACATCTGCTATTTTTGAACATTTTAGAAAAATCTCGAAAGTGTTTGAAAAGTTTTGAATCATTTTGCTTTTTTTTTTAACATAAATCTTCTCTGGGGGTCCCTGGCACAAAACCTTTTCAGATGGGGGGTCCACGGCCAAATACATATACATTTGGGGGTCCTCGACGTGAAAAAGTTTGAGAACTGCCCTACAGAGCAAACATGCAGGTCCAAATCCCCCCAAAAATATATAATTATGAAATTCATACTTTATTAACCCATTGAGACCTGAAGCCGGTTCTACATGTCTCCTAAATCCCAACAGTATTCTGAAAAACGTATGTTTCTATATCAGTGGTGCTCAATTTTTCATGTCAAGGACCCCCCAAAATGATATGTATTTGGCCGTGGCCCCCATCTCAAAATATGTTGTTCCAGGGACCCCCCAGAAGCAAAGATTTGAGTTAAAAATGTTTGCTTTAAAAATATATATATATATATTCAAAGATTTGCACACATTTTCACGATTTTTCAAAAATAGCCCAAAGTGTAAAATAATGCTTTTTAGCTCAAATCTAAAAATGACACAGTTCCAGGTCTTAATGGGTTAATTCCGAACATACCATTCTTCATTTCCAAAGGTGGACGAGAAGCTTCTTCCAGCGCTGGCAGCCACAGACCCTCTGGTTCTCCCCAGCCCATCAGGGGACCAGCAGCAGCAGCAGCCCACCGGCCCGTCATCCGGCCCGGTCCCAGCCTCCTCCATCAGCGCCAGCGACGACCTCAGCCTCCTGGCCCACATGACCAGCTGCGGCTCCGACCTGACCCACCCGACGACACAGAGCCACCCGGAGCTCCCGGAGGACAGGGACCCCTTCAAGATCCAGAGCCCTCTGGCCGACATCAGCTCCATAGCGGAGGCCGAGGCCCTGAAGGCCCAGGCCCTGCAGGCCCACCAGGCGGCCCAGAGCCAGGCCCAGTACCCCGAGGGGGGAGAGGGGGGGGCTCCGTCCGGGGCAGAGGGGGAGGTCAAGGCCGGAGGAGGAGGAGGCGACACGGCCAGCACCACCTCCGACACGGAGAGGTCCGACGACGGCAAGGAGAAGGACATCAAGAAGATTCAGACCACCGCCACGACACAGGTGTGTGTGTGTGCGTGTGTGTGTGCGTGCATGTGTGCGTGCGTGCGTGTACTTGTTTTAGTTTTAGTGTTAGTATATACTTGTGAGGGCCAAATGTCCACAAGTATGTCGTTGTTGCCGCGCAGAAACCATATTTTAACTTTTTGTGTTTTTTGTAAATCTACTTGATACAGCGTCACTCAAAAGCATTAAAAAGTAGCTGATCTACAAGCTCAAAAAGTTCGAGCTTGTAGAGAAGTGGTTGTTTTATGGTTATTTCCTTGGTTGGAGTTATGCCTGATTTACACTTACTGTAGATGCACCAGTGTCACGCACAGAAAAAAGCAGATTTAGTTTCCTTAGATAAAAAAAGAACATAAATCTTTTTTAATATTGTCATCCTAAAATCTTTATGTCCTCACGAGTATAGTAAAACAAACACTGTATGTGTGTGTTTGTTTATGTGTGTTGATTCATTTGATAGTGTACAAAGCTGCTGCATGTACAAAGCTGCTGCATGTTTACCAGGCAGTTAATTCACTATAGCCTAGTTAGAGCCATCTGCATGTCCTGATTAGTAGGGGCGACGGTGAGATGCCTAAAATCTAAAAGGCAAACAGCATCTCATCCTCGTCCAAAAAATGATCAGGCAGGAGATTACTTCAGACTACAACAGACTGGCAGTCTGTTGGCAAAAGTTGGCATTTAGTTTTGGAAACAAGCCTAAATAAGCTAACCTGACCCAACCGCTTCAAGACGGCGGTCCCTTCTTTTTTTTTTTCAAGCTACTTGGCAGGTGATTGGATGGGCCCTTCTGTCTATCACCGTCTGGGCATGCTAACTCCAACCAATCATATTGACGTGTCTACATGGCGTATAGTAGCTGCGCAACTTGTAGTGTTGTTGTTCGTGGTAGCAGCCATGATGAATGGTGAAAGAACTACAATGCAATAGGCGCTTCTCGATGGCGTCACACCAAGATCCCGCCCGTAGCCGCCGCTTATTGGTTCGACCGGGCGCGGGTCGGTGTAAACTCAAAACTCTGAGCGATCCCAGATGAAGGAAGGCTGTATTGTGAACTTAAAGAGGTGGTGCCATGGTTTTGCACTTTTTCTGTTTTTCATGTGTCTATGAGGTTGATAGAACTTCATTAAGGCCCCTGGTGGTGTTTTTATGGTGTTTTATGTCTTCTCTGACTATTTTGAGTTTCTACCTGGAGGCTGAAACCTTGAGGGTCAAACGTGCCAATAGAAAGACAGCCCTTTAGTGACATAGTAAAAATATACCCTCCCCCTGGAGGCGTGTCCACATAAAAACATAATTTTAACAATTTCTGTACACTTTTTTGAAAAAACATCTTCCTCCTAGTATAACCATAATACCTGATGATTATGTTTTGGGGGGGGGGGGGGGATCACTGAAAATCACGGCACCCGTCTTTAATGTGAACTCAATACCGCCCCATCTGGCAGAGTCAGTTTATAAATAAGCAACTACACTTTAGAAACGGTGTTGTCCTAGTCTAGTCTTCTTTGTCTTGTCTCTTTCTTTTTTCTTTCTTCGGACCGCGCTCCGGGCCAGTGTATATACAATAACTGGATGGGGGTGGGCGCACTACAAATACCCAACTTATGAACCTATGAACATCATATTCTCTTTCGCTTATTACCCCTCTCTCTCTCTCTCTCTCTCTCTCTCTCTCTCTCTCTCTCTCCTTTGCGTCTACAAGGCCCTCCATGGTCGCAGCGTGGCGGCGCAGTTGGAGCGTGACCTCCGCGTGGACCTGGGCTTCCGGGGGATGCCCATGACGGAGGAGCAGCGGCGGCAGTTCAGCCCCGGGCCGCGCACCACCATGTTCCGCATCCCGGAGTTCAAGTGGTCGCCCATGCACCAGAGGCTGCTCACCGACCTGCTGTTCGCCCTGGAGACCGACGTGCACGTGTGGAGGAGGTGAATTAAAGCTAGTGGTGTAAAGTAGCTAAGTGCATTTACTCAAGTACTGTACTGTACTTTACTGTACAATGTTTTGGTATTTTTACTTTACTGGAGTATTTCCAATTTTCAATACTTTTACTTCTACTCCACTACATCTCAGAGGCATTTTTTTTTAACTTTTACTCCACTACAATTATTTGGAAACTTTAGTTGCTAGTTACTTCGCAGATATAAATTATATTATAAAACATACATTAACGACTTCAACCCTATTTTATACATAAGCTTTTTGAAAATAGCTGATCTACAAGCTCACAACGCATTGCGACGTGTTGTGAGCTTGTAGATCTATTACAGTAGATCTATTTTCAAACATTTTAGTACTTTTACTTTTGGTACTTTAAGTATATTTTGATGCCAATACTTTTGCACTTTTACTCAAGTAACATTTTGAACACAGGCCTTTTACTTGTAACAGACTATGTTTATATTGTGGTATTGCCACTTTTACTTAGGTAAAATATCCGAGTACTTCTTCCACCACTGATTAACGCCCTACTTGATCATACTACAACGTCACACGAAAGCATCAAAAGTAGCAGATCTACAAGCTCGAAACGCGGCGCGAAGCGACGCGTTTCGAGCTTGTAGATCTGCTACTTTTGATGCTTTTGAATTTGAATCCTGAAAAGTAACAGTTTTGGACACGTGAGGTTTTCACCCGACAGAGACGAAATGCAGTTTAGATTTGTTCAATTGAATATTAACCACAATTATTATCACTCCATTGATGCTTATGGAACTCGGTACCTCGTTCCTGACTGCAGCGCTGTCGTGCCAATAAGCAAGGGACGATTGACGTCATTTGCCAGGTCCTTATTGATAAATAAATCCCGAGAGGGTGATTAGGCACCGACGCGCAACGGAGGTGCCTAATCACCTCTGAAGGGATTTATTTATCAAGAAGGACCGGCGACCTGTCAATTATCCCGCTTATTACACGGCTACTTATTAAATACATTAATAAATTGACCCAAAAGTAACAACAAACAACAACACGGTCGCCTCGGAAAACAAGGAAGGGTTGATCAAATAGAATCAATTTTCGGTTACTGCATTGTCTATTTCTCGCTTCAAACGTTTTCAAAAACATTCTTGAGAGCAACGTTTAGCTGTAAATGACATGGTGTGTTTGTTTACATGGCTGTCATGTTGGATACGGCACAAAATCCAGCAGCACAGATTGATATGAGCAGGTGCTCTGAGCCTTTGATTAGACAGAGGTCTGTTATTGAGCTCATCGGTCATTATCAAGAAATAACACACCACTGAAAAAGGTGGTTAGAGCACACCCTCTCGTGTGATATTGCTATAATTGTAGCATTATGTTGTGTTGTCGCACTGCTGTTGTTTCAGTCCGTTGTGGAGTTGTTGCATTGTTGTGATCCTAGACAGTACCCGGCATGTACGAATGCGTTTACTGTCAGTAAACCCCGGACACATTGCACACATGCAACAGGTTATATCCAGGTTGTATATTATTGTCAAAGTGGAGAGAATATTGAATATCTCTGCTGTCGGGCAGAAACCAGCTATTTCCAAAATATCAGCTTTTCAGGAAATTAAAAAAACATGTTTTTATAGCACACTACCTTTATACATTGTCAGATACTTGGATGTGTCATTATATTATCATCACTTTACCCAAATACAGCTCTAGTGGAGTTAGGAGGTTTTTGACCATTAATGTGGAGATAGTTGTTATGTCCATCATTGATTAGAATGACAAAGTCAGACGGACCTGAGTTTCAACAATATATTTATTGATTTTCTTTTTCCACACAACATCAACATTACATTACATTACAGAAAACAAAATGGACAATTATATTTAAACATTACAAGACAATCACAACAGAGGCGCTTTTTAATACTTTTCCTTGGTTCAATATCTGTAAAACACACACACACACACACACACACACACACACACACACACACACACACACACACACACACACACACACACACACACACACACACACACACACACACACAGACGTAAAGGGTGTTCAATGGCATTGATTTATTAAAGAAAATAAAACGGCTGATAAACAGAGATAGGAGGTTTGCGCCCGACAGCGACAATATATTATAGTGGAAGGGTTTATTGAATATGCTCAAAAAAAGGACAGCAGTATAAATAACCTCACAACATTCCCCCCTTTTCTATTCTGTACATATAGTGTTTTTATATTATTTTGTGATGATATTGAATGTTTGGTGCTATGCTTTTATATGTTGATGAATTAAATACCTAGGACCCTGTTTTACATTTCTGTCTAATAAAACATTCAATCAATCAAAAAACAAGGACAGGAAAGGATAATCAAACCTAAACTATTCTTTCTTTCTTTCTTTCTCCTCAGCCACTCCACCAAGTCGGTGATGGACTTCGTGAACAGCAACGAGAACATCATCTTCGTCCACAACACCATCCATCTCATCTCCCAGATGGTGGACAACATCATCATCGCCTGCGGAGGCATCCTGCCTCTCCTGTCGGCCGCCACCTCCCCCTCTGTAAGTGGCTCTGCTCTGACCCCCTGTGGTGGGAGGGGGGTGAACTAAACTGCAGCTCGAACCGGCCACCGGGTTTAACGTCTTAAGCCCTATATTTCTGTTGCACAGCGAACATTCGCCGATCCACAAGCTCTCAATGCGTCGCAACGGGTTGCGTTGTGAGCTTGTAGATTGGCGACTTTAGAGATGTTTTGACCAAGGCATGAGAATACGAAAGAAACTCAGACCAGATGAACATCGCGTTCTCAATCAATGCAGAGTTGATCTGACAGAATACAAGAACGTTCGCCCCAAAACACGCTCGCCCCGGGTCAAATCCGGCAACCTCGGAACGGTCGCCACCAGGTATTCCTAAACGTAACCTCAGTAAAACTATGCCTAAACCTAACCGTATTCCGAAACTTAACCTCAGTAAAACTATGTCTAAACCTAACCTTATTCCTAACCTTAACTTCAGTACAACTATGCCTAAACCTAACCTTATTCCTAAACTTAACCTCAGTAAAACTATGCCTAACGTTAAACTTATTTCTAACCTTATCCTCAGTAAAGCTACGCCTAACCCTAAACTTAATCCTCACCTTAACCTCAGTAAAACTGTGTCTAACCCTAAACGTATTCCTAACCTTAACCTCAGTGAAGCTATGCCTAACCCTAAACTTATTCCTAACCTTAACCTCAGTAAAACAAATACAAGAATACAAGAACCGCTGGGGGCGAGCGATCCGCAATAAAAATGGGGGGCGAGTGTGTTTTGGGGCGAGCCTTCCGGTTACCATCTGACATGATTGGGTAGGTTTAAGAAGTCTTTGCTTTCGTCACATTTCATAGATTTCTGTCTCACCAAAAATCCATCTAATCATGATCAGATCCAGCTCGCAATTTAATTGATTTTTATTTATTGACTAACTCGACAAGGTTTGCATATTTTGGCCATGAGTATAAATGAAGGGGTAATCAAATTAAACTTCTCTGACAGCCTACGTGGTTCCTCTCATCTGTACATCTTTATAACCGTCAAATTAACACTGCTATTAGTTGTGATATGACTCATTTTACCTTACCATATTTTAGTCTCTTTTCTAACCCGTCAGTTAATTAATGATCTTTTTACTTTGAGAATGTTGTTTAATTTAACCACCTTCCTTTTTTCTTTTTTCTTTTTTCTCTCTGTGTTACCTGTGTTATTCTGTTTTCTTGTCTTTTTTTGTCTGTTTGTTGTTGTTGTTGTTGTTGTTGTTGTTGTTGTTGTTGTTGTTTGCATGTGCAGAGTTCTAAGAGTAATGCCAACACTGTAAGTTGTGGTTTCTTCCTCTCGCTCACGTTGTCTTTCTGTCTTTGCTACTAAAACTCTGCACTGGTTTCTTTGCCATTGTGACAGTGACACTAACCCTTGCCTGTGTGACATCCATAGTGTTTCTATGCGTCATTGTGTTCCTCTGCAGCTAATTAAAGGGGTATTTCACTTTCAAACATGTTTGGGGTAATTTGAACGTTTACTCTGGCTTTTGTGAGAACCCCAGACATTTTTTTTTATTTCTTTATTATTTATTTTCATTTCCCCCAAAAATATATTAAAAAATAGAGGAGAAGATGATTGAAAAAACTCGCCCCCTCACGCATTAGAAGGTCAGAACCAAGGACAGCTGTTTTCAATTAATCTATCATGGTTAAAATGGAGTTTGAAGTTACAATGGGTTTTGTATAGGAAGGGTGCTGTCTGATGAATATCAAATATCTAAATACTGAATCAAGCAACTTAAAAAGTGTCTGATGTGAAACACAAAAGCCAGAGTAGACGTCAAATTGAACCCAAACATGTTTGGAAGTGAAATATCCCTTTAATGCAATTCAGTACATACAATTAATATGCATACAGACTACAAAACATTCCCTCTTTATTGATCGTGTCTCTCTAGCCAATACATACCAGCTGGTGTAATAATGTATGTTTGTGATGTAAAAATGCAGCATGGCATTATTATGATAACTTTTCATCGTCAGTCTACATTTGCCAGGGAAACGTGTATTAAAAGGGGGACGGAGTAGACCGAAAGAAAGAGAATGGTCGAAACGGTAAAATCTGCATCTGTGTTAATTTATCCCTTTCCACATGTACCCTCATTTGGTTATATATTACAGTACCTTTGCTCTGTCTTGGCCCTCATTTAGTGTTCCGTAATCTGTTAATATGTATCTGATTATAATTTGGGTAATTCCATGAGTGTCTACAGAGAACATTCAAACAGAAACACCAAACACACCACGACAAAAAAAAAATCAACAAACTCAGCAAGAAGCTAGTCACGTCCTCATTGCCGGGACCCTAGCGTTGTGTTGGGGGAGCGACGGACTGCTTGTTTTGTAACATCCAACATCCCTGTATACAGGCCTTGATTGGCGTTAAAGGTTTCATGACGTGGTGGTTTACAAAACATCAAAACAGTCTTTATCATGGTCCTTCAAACGCGTATTAAAAGTCATGAAACCTTTAAGCTTGTGACATCACAGAGGCTGAAGAGCATTATTTTACTCGTGAAACGCTCTTTGGAAATATGCAGAGCACAAGACACGTCACGGGTAAGCTTGAAAAATACATTAAAGGAGAATTTCGCCCTAGGAGTTTCTTTCCATTATTTGAGGTTTTTAACTCATCATAAGAGTGGTCCAGGACCCCCAGTTCATAACGAGCGATGTTCTCCATTTCGGGGACAGCAGCTCAGAACAGCAGCTCAGAACGGGAGTGTTTGATGCTTGGCTAAATCCGCTTATTTCTGTCGCTCGAAAATCGTTTTTCTTGTATATATCTGTCGTGTGTGGACCGTCTGATGTCGGTACAGTGTTATTGCTACCGGGCGCCTCCATTACTGTTTAAAAATCTGATTTACTGAAATCACGTTTGAAATCTCGTCTCGCGATACTTTCGCCCGCACTCTTATGATGAGTTAACAACATCAAATAACGATAAGAAAACGACTATGGCAAAATTCTCCTTTAACCAAACAAAAAACTAAACAAGGAGCGGGTCTTTAAGTTAACACTGAGGGTTTTACTGTGTAGAGAGGGCGTAGTGTAAGGAAAGAGCATAACGAGAGGAAAGCGGCGAGGTGAGGCTCCTCTATATAAGCTCATTGGTTTAAAGACGTTTGATGACGCTGCTGAAGGGAATGGGAGGGGTTCAACCATGTCCTAAGCCTGTCCCCTTCTGTATCGACCATCCTAAAGAAGGAGGCAGGAGGAGCTGGACCCCCGAGGGGGTCAAAGGGCGAGGAGGTGACCCCAGTGCCTGGGGGAGGAGGCGCGGGGGGAGGAGAGGTGGGTAAAAAGAAGAACCCTCGGTTATCCCCTAATGTTAATCACCAGAAAGAGCTAAGCGCACCCAACCCCCCGAATCCCTTCTTGTCCCTCACCTCACCCCCACTGTGTGTGTCTTTACACTATACCCCACAAATTGTTTGTGCACAAATTCTCTTTCCTCCTCATGGAGCTGCTAGAAGTTTGCACTTTGCCTTTCCTCTTCTTCGACTGCACTCCGACTTCCTCACATCCTTACCTTGGTCTATGAAGGACACAGAGAACGCTAACAACAGTAGTGGTTCACTCCAAGGTCTAACAACCTAGCCTGGTTCCAGAATCCAGACCATAGACCCCGCCCACTCTCTGAGTGAACTGCCCCTCTTGGTCTGGTGTCGTAATGTAAACCTAGGATTTATTCGGTACAAAAATGTATTGTCCAATGACAGTCGGAGGTGGGGGTGGGTCTAACCACAAGCCAATCGGCGCCACGGGCCGTCCTCAAGCTGTGCTGTGACGTCAGATGTAGGCGGATCCGTGGATCTCTTGTGATTCATTTAGGGAAATTCTAATCCCCTCCCCCTTGTAATCGCCTACACTGGAGCCAATGTCAGACTGAAGCTCCACGCAGCTTCAGTCTGATAATCAGGCTACTAACAACCTGCTTCACACTGGATCCAAATTTTTTAAACACGGGCATAGAATGAAAATTCGGTTATATGGCCATTTAGGTCGGTATACGCACACGAGAGTATTAGTCTGCGCCAGTGTCTTCTGATCTAACTCCACTTTGTTGCCACCAAACCACCTTGCCTGTGTTAACCGCTCCCACCACCACCAAGGCCTTGAGTCCATCCTGCTACCACCTGCTCTCCCACTGTACCCATTACCTGTGTGCCATCAGGCTGTCCGTCCGTCCATCCGCCCACCCGCCCGTCCGCCCGCCCGCCCGTCCGTCCGTCCGTCCGTCCGTCCGTCCGTACTTCCTGTGTGTCGTTCAAAGCACTTCCATTTTGCCCCTGTTTCACCATACACTTATGGCGAAACCGTTCACTTACCAGCATGCTAACCGAACGAAGGCTGCTCTTCCGTATGACATGATGAAACGATGGCACGTGACCCCAAAACCTCAGCTGCATTAGCATCTCTCTTAAGACACTTTTTTGTCGCTTCTGTCGTACCACAGAGAGAGCCCACCCACTTACCTTACCTTCCATCTCCTTTTCTTCAATGAGAAGAGCATGGATGCATCTCAGTGTGTCAGCGGCGTGCACGCTCGCGGCGCGTGTGTGTGTGTGTGTGGTTGCTACTGTAGCAAGAGCGATTTGACAGTGCCTGATCCTCCTCCCCTTCCTTTACCCTGTTCCCCCACACAGACGGAGCTGGAGAACATCGAGGCGACACAGGGCATGTCCTCGGAGACGGCGGTCACCTTTCTGTCTCGTCTCATGGCCATGGTGGACGTGTTGGTGTTCGCCAGCTCCCTCAACTTCAGCGAGATCGAGGCGGAGAAGAACATGTCCTCCGGCGGGCTGATGAGGCAATGCCTCCGACTGGGTATGTGTGAGTTTGACTTTTTTTATTATTCTTTATATTAAACGTTAAAAAAAACCACCAGAACCATGACCTTTTTACACCTGGCATGAACATGTGTCCCCGGCTGGTCGCGTTCTACTGTAGCAGTGAAACAACACAGAACATTTGAGGTAGTGAGCGACACATTGACTGCCCCCACACCACACCGCCCCCTGCTGTCCTACAAAGCCAAAGAGCAGTTTTTGGACAAACTGAGGGATTTATTTTGTCTCAAAATTCTAATTAGCCTTCATTATTTTGGGGGATAAACAATTATGTGACGAAATTAGTGTAATATCACTTATTATATACCAATAACAATTTGGCTGGCCAGTTGAAACACATTAAAAAACTTTTTATCAGTTTAATTATTTGCGTAGTTACTGCACTGTGGCGGCTTTATAGGGCTGCCCAGGTTGGTCGCAGATGCATTATTACAACTTACTTATGTACAACAATGTACACACACCTTTGACAATCATTGTGTAAGTCAGTGCATGTGGGCCAGCAATGCATTTTAATGGCAGGTGTAAATGTGAGCTGACTAAATAAATGATAACATCGTATGGGGCGGCCATAGCTGAGTGGTTAGTGATTCCTGGCCAGAACAGCGTATGTGTCGATGAAATGAAATTTGTCCCTGAGCAAGACTCTTAACCCCTAATTGCTCACAGGTTCTCATTGGAAACAAGACCGCAAGGACTTTCATGAACGACCTGTTAAAAGGAATTATCCTTTTCCTTATCTGGACTGAATGTGGATGCAAGGTGCATGTTATCATCACCATGGTGTAGATTATACTACTGGAGGCAGACTCAGGAGGCATAGAAGGTTTGATTTGTAAATGAAAAATATAAAGAAATAAGTATAAAATGTTACTTTTCAGGATCCAAATTCAAAGACAGCAAAAGTAGCAGATCGACGAGAAGCCCTATTCGCGCCGCGTTTCCAGCTTGTAGATCTGCTACTTTTGATGCTTTTATGTGACACTGTAGTATCATCAAGTGGCGCCTTAATTTACCCCAAAACACCTCACAAAGTTTTGTTTAATTCAGTCTGACCAGAAGCAGAGATAAAACATAAACTGAATAACCTTATATCAAAAGCAGAGCAATTTTAGATCTATATAATTTTTTTACAGGCCTGTTTTATTAGGAGCTTCGGAGAATATTGGCTCCAGAGTCAGCTGTCAGTAGAAATCGCGAGTTCCCGTTTGTTGTCCCATGCTCCTAACAAGCAGACCAAACAACGTGTCAGAAATCTGTCAAAAAGCCAATAACCGGAGAGTTGAGAGTAAACAGAGAAAAAAAAAATACATGAATTAAAAATTAGCTGTGATTTCATGACAGTTTTGTCACCACAGTCACTTTTCCTAATCAGGAAAATCACAGAGCTGTTAAATGTTTACGCCGTAGCTCCTGGGGGGGGGGGGGGGGGGGGAGCGAGCCGTCAAGGACTGTGTTTGTGTGTGTGTGTGTGTGTGTGTGTGTGTGTGTGTGTGTGTGTGTGTGTGTGTGTGTGTGTGTGTGTGTGTGTGTGTGTGTGTGTGTACTTGCTATTACTATTAGGGCTGTCAAAATAACTGAGTTAAGTGATTTAATTAATCTATGGAATTCATTGGATAAAAAAAAATTAAAATACAATCCACCCACTCTGCACTAGTTGTTGCTGAATACAAGTACGCTCGCCCAAAACCACGCTTGCCCCGGGTCAAATCGGGTGACATCGGAATGGTCTGCACTCGGCAGGCACCATGTCTAAACCTAAATTTATTCCTAAACTTAACCTCAGTAAAACTATGCCTAAACCTACATTTATTCCTAAGCTTAACCTCAGTAAAACGAATCCAAGAACCACTGGAGCGAGAGCGATCAGCAAAAAAAATTGAGTATATATTGGGGGCGAGCGTTTCGGTCACCTCGTCGCTCTATAATCTGATGGCTGATAGATCCAAACAATGATCCAGACGAAATGGAAAGAGAACCTGTGCGTGGCCCTATATCTGGATGGGTAAAAAAACACAAGTGGGTTATTGCCAGAAAAGGCTGCACAATGTATTTAGGCAGCTGCTCAAATCACACAGCACCACGGGGTGAGAGAGAGAGAGAGAGAGCGAAAGAGACAGACACACACACAGAGAGAGAGTCATTTATCTTTCCATTCCCACAAAAATATACAGAGAAAGCATAACTGTGAATGGTGATTAATCATGATTCATTTATTAATTATTAATCTGTGATTAATCTGATTAAATATTTTTGTATCGTTTGACAGCCCTCGAATTTGATAAAAAAGACATTGTGAGGACCATTTTCCTGGTCCTCACTAGAGAAATGTTTGTTTTTATATACTTATATATATAATAGAATTCAAAAAAACATTAAAATGAGTAAAAGATTCAGCCTGGGGTTGGGATTAGGCATTTAGGGGTTGGAGCTATGCCGGATTTACACTTGTGTGTCATGCAGGAAAAATAGCATATTTGCTATTTTCTACAGAAGCAAGATGCAAAGAGGTAAGAGGACATTTTATATAGTACATCTAAAATCACAGAATGTACCCTTCTATTATTGATCATCAGACCATAGTTTCCCAATATGAACCAAAACCTTTGTAGACCTACACCGGGTGGGGAGGGTGATATTTGTCACTGTAATTTTTTCCCCCAGTATTTTTGTATAATGACATTTTTGAGAAGTGGCCAGTTCTGGGCTGAATCGGGGAAAACATCTATTTTGAATCGGGAAAAAAACGTTTTTTAATCGAGAATTGTTTTGAATCTAATCTTTTTATTACTTTGAATCGGGAAAAAAAAACGTTTTTGAATCGAGAATCGTTTGTTTAAAATGGGAACACTATGTAATCATACGGGCGTGGGGCGGCACCTGACAGTGGGGAGTGTTGGGCGGGAGGAGTAGGACGAAGGCTCTACTAACTACACCATCCTGGTGGGGGCTCCTCGTTGGCAGGTGAGCCAGTAGGATACAACAGCAGTGACAACACACAGAAAGGAATTAATTGGCATAACGACATGTTGAAAGCTTTGCCGGCTCCCTTGGGGCATTTTGCATTACAAGTGAAGTGTTAATGTCATTCACCTGAAGTGTTTCTGCTAATTGGCCCGAGCCCAAAGTAGTTATAGCCCTGAGCTCATTCTTCCACTGTCACAGTGGTACACAAACAATGAATGGGCTCGGACTCGGGACCCATTTTTATGAGCGGCAAGTAAATATCCGCTTTGTAAAGTTTAGTGTCTAAAAACACATTTATGTGCAATAGTTATTGTGACAACTTTTACTAGCCATGTGTCATTTATCGTAAATCGATTTAAATCGATTCAAACGGGTGACGATTTAAATCGATCTAATAAAGATGTTATCGCGATGTGAAAAATAGCCAGAAGAAACATTTGGACAGGTGGAAAACTTGAGTTAAACTTGCAGAGTGGTGCATTACTTTACCTGAGTTACATCTTCTGATAGTTGTACTTGAATGTTGACATGAAATAATAATCCTGTTTAGTTTTTCATTAGTGTAAGCGTGTAAAAAAAAACAACACACAGTGTGTAGTGACGCTACTAGTAAACACACAACGTTGAAAGGCAAGAGAAAACACGGTATTGTGTAAAAAATAAAAAACAAAAGAGAAGAAAATACTGCATTTGTATATGAGAAATAATTAATAAAAAAGATTCTTCGGTCATTTGACTGGAAAAAAAAAAGTTTAAAAAAATGTGAAAAATCGTATTGGGAACCTAATATCATGATTTGAATCGTATCGTGAGTTGAGTTAATCGTTACATGCCTACAAATTACTATAAAAAATTATAATTCAGTTTAATTGTAAAAAAAAAAAAGTACAACTTTAGACTTTAAACAGCCTGAATTCAAAATATTTTCCGGGAAATCAGCTGGTGGAGGAATATAGTCTGTATAGTGCTCCAGAACTCAAAACGGTGAAGTTACTGTAAGTGTCAAACAGTTTCACAAAAACACCGTCTGGGTCTCCAAGGCTACATCTTCGTCTGTCTGAGCAGTTTTTTCACTCCCAGCACTTTTCAGCTGTCAAAACCTAAAAATAAAATTACACGTAAGATTGTGAAGTGATTTTTATGTTTTTCTACCAAGCTGTCAGTCATGTCTAACTTTTTTGCTCTTTTTTTTTTGTCTATACAGGTGTGATTTGAAAGCCCTCTACCAAGGTGTGATACTTACAGTTCTCTCTCCCCATCTCTCTCTCTCTCTCTCTCTCTCTCTCTCTCTCTCTCTCTCTCTCTCTCTCTCTCCCCCTCTCTCTCTGACAGTGTGTTGTGTGGCGGTGAGGAATTGTTTGGAGTGCAGACAGAGACAGAGAGACCGGGGATGCAAGTCATCACTAACCAGCAGCAAGTCTCAGGACAGCCTCCACAGTGCCTCCACAGCCAGCAAGGTAGCACACACACACACACGCACACGCACACGCACTCGCACTCGCACTCGCACTCGCACTCGCACACACACACACACACACACACACACACACACACACACACACACACACACACACACACACACACACACACACACACACACACACAGCCATGCACATGTGTGCATGCATATTCAAACATATATTATACATTTGTGTATGCATACACGCATGTGCATGTGTACACATATGTATGCATACACACATGTGCATATATACACATATGTATGCATACACAACATTATTTTTGAAGGGTTTTCCAAAAGGGTTTTCTAAGCATTTATTTTGTAAATGTAGGCAAACCTTGACATAATCTTCTCTCTAGCTTGATATGGAAATGTTTGACAAGCACTGGTATTACACAAACACACAAACACACACGCGCGCGCACACCTACACACCTGCACGCACACACTAATGAAATGACATGTCTCCCATGTAGCAGGACCCAGACAGACTACTGCAGGATGTGGACATAAATCGCCTCCGAGCTGTGGTCTTCAGAGATGTGGTAAGCGTGTGTATGTGTGTGTGTACAGTACGTGTGTGTGTGTGTGTGTGTGTGTGTGTGTGTGTGTGTGTGTGTGTGTGTGTGTGTGTGCGCGTGCGTGCGCGTTTGTGTGGGTGGGGGGACTGAGGGGTGTGTGTGTGTGTGTGTGTGTGTGTGTGTGTGTGTGTGTGCAGGTGTTTGTGTGGGTGGGGGGACTGGGGGTTATATAAGTGTGTGTGTGTGTGTGTGTGTGTGTGTGTGTGTGTGTGTGTGTGTGTGTGTGTGTGTGTGTGTGTGTGTGTGTGTGTGTGTGTGTGTGTGTGTGTGTGTGTGTGTGTGTGTGTGCGCAGGCGTTTGTGTGGGTGGCGGGACTGGGGTGTGTGTGTGTGTGTGTGTGTGTGTGCGTGCGTATGTGCATCGATTTGACCTTGACTTTGCTGGATGAGTGTAGATGTAATGGTGAGTGTGTGTAAGGGTGCGTTTATTCTGTATGTATGATACGTGGGGGTGTGTTTTTGCTGTGTAGCAATACCACAATATAAAAATACTCTGTTACAAGAAAAAGGCCGGTGTTCAAAATGTTACTTGAGTAAAAGTACAAAAGTATTGGCATCAAAATATACTTAAAGTACCAAAAGTAAAAGTACTCAAATGTTTGAAAATAGCCGATCTACAAGCTCACAATGTGTCACGATGCAACGCATTGTGATCTTGTAGATCTGCTATTTTCTAAAGATTTGTATACACTTGAAAACTTGAAATGGGACATTCTGCATAATGAGTACTTTAAGTACATTTTGATGCCAATACATTTATATTTTTACTCATGTACATTTTGAATTCCGGACTTTTACTTGTAACAGAGTATTTCTACATTGCAGTATTGATACTTTTACTTAAGTAAAAAATGTGAGTACTTTTCCCACCACTGCTTACTGTAAATCGCTCTGGATTAAGAGCGTCTGCTAAATGCCAAATGCCTGAATTGTAAATTCTCTGTGTGTGTGTGTGTGTGTGTGTGTGTGTGTGTGTGTGTGTGTGTGTGTGTGTGTGTGTGTGTGTGTGTGTGTGTGCGCGTGCGCGCGCGTTACTACTGCAGGATGACAGTAAGCAGGCTCAGTTCCTGGCCCTGGCCGTGGTCTACTTCATCTCCGTCCTCATGGTCTCCAAGTACCGCGACATCCTGGAGCCCCAGCGCGAGATTGGCAGGTCCACCAGCCTATCAGGACGGAGCATCCGCCACGAGATCAACTCCCCCACCAGCACAGGTTGGTTGGTTTTGGCGACTCAGCGATTTTCTGTCTGCTGCTCACCGCAGTGGAATGTAAAAAAAAAAAGAGAAAAAAAGAGATATGATGAATAATTAATTAGTAACTCAAGGCTGTAAAATGGTACTTTAAAAGCGGGGGCCGGTGATGATTCATCACTTTCTGCTGTGTAATCAATGCATAAGAACCTTTAAGCTAACGGTGATACAGCCGAGTCATTCAATAAGGGGTGGGAGAGTAGAACGGCAAAGGGAGGGGGAGAGAGAGGGTTAGGGGTGGGGGTGGGGGCGGGTAGGAGAGAAAAAGAGAGAGAATGGGGGGGGGGGGGGGGGGGGGGTAGACCAGATTTAAAGGAGTGATTGTTTTCGATAGATTGTGGTAAACAGGCATTTTAAAGCCACATTTATACAACGGTGCCCTTCTCTGAGACACAGAGGGAGCAGACATAAATAAAAATGGTGCCGTCTTATAAAAATTAGCATTAGTGAGGAGCAGCTATTTGAGCATAACCTCTCCGGTGAAGTTCTCCGGTGAAGGTATAATGTCTACGGTGTCAGCAAGGTCACTTCAACCACTTGAACTTGAATTAATGGTTGAGTGGTGTGACGTTTCTGTTTTCGCTCTACACTGAACATCTTCGCTATCAACAAGCTTTGTGTAAGCTTGTCGGCTGTTTTCAGCGAAGGTATTTAATGTAGTGTGAAAACTGAACAGACACGAGGTATATCGTTGGTGTCGGGCAGAAACCTTGTATCTCCATATTTTAACTTTATATGATATTATTTGAATCCTATATTTTTTCGTAAATTAACGCCGTACTTCATCATAATACAATGTCACACAAAAGTATCAAAAATAGCAGACAGGTCTACAAGCTCAAAACGCGTCGCGATGCGACGTGTTTTGAGCTTGTATGTCTGCTATTTTTGATAGTTTTGGATTTGAATCCTGAAAAGTAACAGTTTTGGACATATGATTTTTCCACCCGTCAGAGACGACATAGTCCTGAGGGACTCCGTTCAACAACCTATGGGGTTTAAAGGGATAGTTCACCCAAAAGAATATTTTTTTTCCTATCGATTACTCACCTCATGGACACTTGAATTCATGGATATTTTTAGTTTTTGTCGCATTCCTAAGCCAATAATTTGATGACTAGCGGACCGTAAGACAGCGGCTCCGGTAGGAGACACAAAGGAGACTCTTTGTTTGTTGGTCTTCATCATGTCCCCTCCCCCTCCTCTCCTGTCCTCCTCTCGTCCATGCAGAGCACCCGTCCTCGTCCTTCTCCGACCGCGACAAGCAGACGCCCACCCCCGTGGACGACTCGCCCCGGGCCGGCCTCCCCCACACGGACTCGGGCATCGGGGACGAGGGGGGCCACGTGGCGGGCTCCCTGAACGGCTCCGACATGGGCCTGGGTCTGGGCCTGGGCCTGGTGGGCCGAGAGACGGACCGGGACCGCGACCGGGACCATAGGGACATGGGAGGTATAGGAGGAGGAGGCGGGGCCGACCTGCTGTGCAGCCTATCGGCAGACGTCCGGACGAGGTCTCAGGAGAGCCTGCTGGACTCCCCCCACAACCCGGGTAACTCCGCCCACGGCCACGGACAAGCCCCGCCCTCCTCCATATCCAGCATCAGCCAGACCAACAAGGGCATTAATGTGAAGGTGGGCGGCGTCTTTCAAGTGTGTGTGTGTGTGTGCGTGTGTGTGTGTGTGTGTGTGTGTGTGTGTGTTTTGAAGAGGTCGCAACAAACGTTATTATGTTATCATCCGTTTCAAATAGGACAAAATAGTCGACGACTACAAATGCCGACACTTTAGTCAGTTGCTGTAATGATTTGTTTTGTACCACAATTTTGATAAATTCTTATCATTCTGTATGGTCATTTATCATTGTGTGTTTAGTTTTTAGTTTTTTTTTTACAATGTGGTAATTTCTTATAATTGTTTAGTATTTTTTTTCACAGTATGGGCATTTCTTATCATACTGTGTTTAGTTTTTACTTATTAATGTGTGTTCTCTCTCGGCCTTCGCAGGAGATCCTGAAGAGTTTGGTGGCGGGTCCCATTGACGGTGGGGAGGCGGGGCAGGAGGTGGGGCCAACGCCGTACCACCCAGACCCCGCCCTCAAGACACACCCCATGCTGCCCATGCAGTTCCACTCCTTCGACAGGTACACACACTCCGTCCCTGATTTTATATTCCACCTATGGGGAGAGGAGAGATCACACAGAGAGCAGAGATATGTGAAAGAAAATGCGTGGAGGTTTTAGTCAGCCTAATGGCAGCATTCACAAGAAATTTGGCACACAGACCGACCCTTTTACAGACGGTCAACCTTATATAAGCCTTTTAAGCGTAAAGAAAACAAAAATGTCTATACATAGTAGAGGCCCTAGGAGGGGTCCGCGTGCACCCCTTATTTTTTTTCCAACTCTGGATTTTTGGCATCCATAGGACCTTTAATATAAAGCTTTTGATGGTCTCAAGAAGAAGAAAATTAGTGGTCCAAAATGTGTTTTTTCTCCCCCAATGTTTTATTACCCCAATGAAACGTGCGGGATTGCTGGCTTGAACGTCGACGAGACTTTCGGAGACTGTGGCACACTCAAATTTAGAGGTAGCATAAAGATAGAGATACTACTAAATAAAATAGTCACTACAGGTAAAAATACTGGTATTAGTATACTATTATGATGATAATATATATTATGAAATTATTGTAATTATTAGCAGACTTTCAATAAGACCTGCGGCGCCTGAGTTGTGAGTGTGAGTGAGGTCATGTGTGGGAGGGCATGCTGTATCAATTAATGTAAATATAACATATAAATGATGTATATATTTACAGTATATCATATATTTATACATATATTATTCTTTTCCTTTGAATTGTGCTGCAAACACTGTACTTTATATCGTATTTATTACCTTCTGCAAGCTGAGCCAGGGGTAGGGCTCGATAAGCATTACGCTTTTCCCTGTCCCCTTTTCCAGCTTATTGGACACTTCACCATGTTATATAAACTTGTGCCTTGGACCTTCTTTTTTCTTGTGATTATGCCTTTTTCAATTTGCACTAATGCACTTGTATATAATGTATTTTTTATTGTCCAAAAGAGCTGGAAATAAACAAACATACATACAAACTTGATTCTAGACAACCTCAGGTTTCCAAAATATGGTCTGCAAGAGGTTATTCCCGACATCAACAAAATAAACTGTGACACCACAACCACAAAATATTAATACACCAGACACATATATCAGACGCCATTAACTTCCTTTTCCTGCCCATTTACCATGGTACCCATAAGTGTTTACCAGACAGCCTCCCTGTGGTGAGCCTCGTGGGGACAGCATCAGTCCTGACGTGACCAGAATAACTAGTTTCTCCCAATTCCTCTTCTTTTCATACCAGCGCCAAACTATATTCGACATCCAGACTTTTCTTTCACTGACTGCTGAATAAAATATAGTTCCGCCGGTACAGAGTGACTCATTTCTCGTATCATCCTGGTCCACGGCGAACCTTAACCCATTCAATCCGGAAACGCATCTGTGTCATCGCAAGATTTCTTTGGCTATTCAAAAATAGCAGATCTACAAGCTCGTCGCGCTGCACCGAGTGAGCTTTTAGATCTGCTATTTTTTTTAAATCGTGAACATTTGTGCAAATCTTTGAATATATATATATATATTTTTAAAGCAAACTTTTTTAACACAAATCTTTGCTTCTGGGTGGTCCCTGGAACAACATATTTTGAGATGGGTGTCCGCGGCCAAATACATACAATTTTGGGGGTCCAACCTGTTAGGATTTGGAAAACATTTGTAGAATCCCCAGAAGCAAAGATTTTAGTTAAAAATGTTCGCCTTAAAACGTATATATTCAAAGATGTGCACAAAAATAGCAGATCTACAAGCGATTAAAAAAAAAAAAAAATAGCAGATCTACAACTATGAGCTTGTAGATCTGCTATTTTTTTGAATAGCCAAATCAATCTTAAAATGACACAGATGCGTTCCCTGGGATTGAATGGGTTAAAGAGCTGGAGTTATAGCGCCTGAAGACACAGCGGTGCACTGACAGTCACATCATCACAGCCAGCGTTAGTCACATCCACCTCCCTGGTATAGCACCACCACCTGCTTTTGGAGCAGTCCGTCTGGCGTCTGCGACCAGACCCACACATGAAAAAGGCATTAGGCAGTCAACCTGCATCCATTCCCACCCGTCTGTCTGTATTCATGAACTCTTTTATTTACCGTTCCACTCACTGAGCACACCCGAAACCCCCTCAGGACACAGAGTCTGTATTATAGTAGGCTTGTCTCCGACTAAGGATTTATATAGTCGAATCTGATTGGCCAAATGTTGCCTATATTATATACTATATATATTCTATATATACTGGTGGTCGAATTTTTTTTTTTTTTGGCATGATTTGGCTGAGAGATTGGCAGTTGAATCAGTCTGATTCGACTGCGAATCTCTCAAAAAGATTGTGGGGGTGCTTAATGTCTGATTTAACACATACTTGCTTGGTTTCTCCCAATAAATCATCATATATATCCTATTTTTGGCAAACTACTAGTTAATTAATACAACAAACTAGGCCAATCTCTCAGTCGAATCTTTTTTTAATCTTTTTTTATGATTTGACTAAGGGATTGGCAGTCGAATCAGACTCCCTCGAACGATTAGTCGACTATTCGGCTATTCGAGGTCATTTGATAACATCTGTGTTTGGATAAATTTGAACTTTTTCACCGTCAGTTGATGCTTCATATCCATAATGAGTAAAATTGCCCGGCTGATTTGTTTATTGTTGGAACACTGTTCTTATATGTTCTTAAATACCTTATGACTATACATATGTATGTGTGTGTGTATATATATATATATAATGTTTAGCTGAGGTTAACGACAGCTGTGTGTCCTGTGTTCTGATAGGAGCGTGGTGGTGCCAGTCAAGAAGCCACCGCCCGGCAGCCTGTCTGTCAACACAGTGGGCACGCCCACCACCAGTGGAGCGGCCAATCCCGGGAGCACGCCTAACATCTTTGCTGCCGCCACGGCCACGCCCAAGAGCATGATTAACACTACGGGTGAGACAGCACACACACGCACGCACGCACGCACGCACGCACGCACGTGCACACCAACAGGTACATTCCACATCCCTACATATAGTTAAAGAAAGTCAGTCACACTCTCTGTTTTACACTTTCTCAAGATGTCAGCTGTTTATTCGCGTTTTTGTGTAAACACCGGACATTCCGAGTTCGGCCTATGGGATCTGTTGCCACGGTTACGCTCATGGCTTGTGTTGTCATGGTTACGGTGTACCCGCAGGCTATGGGATTGGGATCAGTAGCCGGTGGGACAACGGCAGCACAGCACAGGCAGACCAGGCTCACAGCTACAAACTTTCATTTAGGAAAAATGAAAAACACACACAACACACACTGCGATTTATGAGCGGAGGGGCACTGTGGATATCATTTTCCATAGCACTCGCACGCAGATTGACACATGCAATGTTCGAATGAACGTCCTAAGCAGCCTGTTTCCAAAACTTAAACTAAGCATTCATCTGTACAGTCTACACAGGGATCCCAAAGGGGTCTACGACACCCTGCATCATAAAAATGATTATTTTCTTTTATTATGTGCCCCTCTGTTATGACTGCCTCTGCATTGAGAAGAACAGATGTCATAGCCTACTAACTACGTTGTAGGATTCAAATCGGGTAACACCTTCCGTGGTCTGTTCACAATCAATGACGGTTGCTAACTAGCCATCAACGCAACGAGTGTGAACAACCTGAGTCAAATGTATCTGTGATTATAACAAATAATATGAAATATCTCCATTATGCAACTAAAAAGTTAAATGTTATATACTTTTTTTCTTCTTACATTTTTATCCCAAGATTTTGCAACCCCATTTTTTTTTTCACCCAGTGCCAATTGTCTAAGTAATCCTGGGCGCTACACTCCCTCTGCCAGCATAGGGAGAGCCGAGAGCCAAGCTCATGTTCTCCTTCAATGCATGAGAGCTAACAAAGCCTTCTTATCACCCGACAGGGGGGAGTTCCCCCAGTTAGACGTAGCGTGTGGAAGGAACACGTTATTCCAACCAGTTCCAAATTTCCCCCCCCATCAGGCGCCCCGGCTGACCAGGGGGAGGCAGTATAGACACCAGGATTACTGCATGTTTTTGTGGGGGTACCGACTCTAGGGGACAGGGGAGAACATGCAAACCCCACACAGAAAGGCTTCACCAACCCCACCTAGGCTAAAATGTTGTTTACATTTGACATACATTGTTGGCGGTTGGTAATGAATATGGTATTGAAAATATTGGTACGGGTCCTTGGAGCCAAGAAGGTTTGGGACTCCTGCTGTACAGCACATAACCCAAAGTCTGCAAATACTTTGAGTGAACACATATGGGTATGGACTAGTTCTGCTTTATATGGATATTTTCAACATGCACTGATGTCAGACACAACAGAAGAGTACCCATGGGCCCATTCAAATGCACATATATGGAGATTTTCAACATGCACTGATGTCAGACACAACGCCGCTTTGCACATGTGGCGCTGAGCCTGAGCCAACTGCTAGGCGAGCGAGTGCCCAAGGCAATGGTTTGTGTTGCGGCTGACATCAGACCAGAGCTCTGGTCAGTCTATATAAAGTGTTGCAGGACGTTTACAAAGCCTGTTGGTGATCTGGAGCTCTCCATAGGTACCCACTTCAAAGGAATAGGAAGCAGAAGAGGAAACCAAGGGTTCAGTAAGATTTTGGTGAGAGAGAGAGAGAGAGAGAGAGAGAGGGAGACATGTTGTGCTGGACAGTGGCCAAAGACAAAGGAGGACCACCAGGGATAGGCCTTAATGCTGCTGTGGCAGTCGGCCTCAAGGTGTACTCCTTTAGCGGGTCCTCTATGGATCGTCATATTGATGTGAAGATCTTCAACACAGTGTCCTTGAGCTGGAGGAAATTGTCCCAGGTGACACCCAGAAGAGGAGAATGTCCCCTTGAGGTTCCCTGCATGCACTGGAGATTCACGGCCGTCCTGATAGAAGATATAATCTACATCTGGGGTGGATTTAATTTCACCTATAACAGAATTGAGATCTGCAAAGTGCTTCACGCATTTGACGTTGACACCAACAGATGGTCCAAGGTCGAGGTTTCTGGGGCTGTTCCAGAGCCGAGGTCCCACCACTCAGCCTGTGTCTTGAGGAAGGTCATGTATATCTGCGGAGGATCCAATCGTCTGACTGCACACTGTAATGACATCTACAAGTTGGACACCACCACAATGGTCTGGTCATTAATTAACACCAGAGGCTCTCCGCCACCTGCTTCAGGTTACTTCATGTCTTGTACTATTGTCGGGACAAAGATTTTTGTATTTTGCAGCCGAGGGTGCATCAGAGCGTTTGACACAGATACCGACTGCTGGCTGACCACATCTTCTGCACAGCTTCCACCACAATACGTGTGGCATTCAGGCTTTGCCTACAACGGAGAGCTGTACGTATTTGGCTACACACGGGCCAACGACGACAATGCCCTGTGGAAATTCAATTCAGAGACCCTCTCCGGGAAGGAGGTTGAGCCCAAGGGTAAATGCCCCTCGATGTCTTCTCGTATGTGCAGTTGCATCATGGTGGGAGAGCGTGTCGTCCTCTTCAAAGAAGACTTGTGCATCTTAGACTTAAGTCCTAGCCTGAAGACGTTGTGCGAGCTAGTGGTTATTCAGTACGGTCTGGAGCGCTCGGCACTCCCACACGACATCAGGTGGGAACTGACGACCATGACAACCAACAGCAACAGATGACGTTAACTCATTCAGTGCCAATGAAATAAAAACTGAATGGCCGGACTTCGCATGACGTGTGTGCAGAGGAAAAGAGGAAAAGAGGGACAAAAGAGGGACGAAAGAGGGACAAAAGAGGAAAAGAGGGACGAAAGAGGGACAGACACGTGTGCAGTGCTGGCTTGTGTGTGTGTGTGTGTGTGTGTGTGTGTTTGTGTGCATGTCTTGAAGTGGCGCATGTGTTGCATCTTTGCCGTCCGCAAACATACGGACAGACATACACACACGGTCAAATGTAGAGCGGCTGGCACCGCTAAAAAGTGCTCAGGAGCCGAGATACAGCCCTTTTCAGTAATAAGTCTGAACGTTTAAAAAAAAAGTGCTCAGGAGCCGAGATACAGCCTTTTTCAGTAATAAGTCTGAACGTTTAAAAAAAAGAAAAATAATAATAATAATGGTAATCAAACCTTTTCATGTCAGGGACCCCCAAATGGATATACTGTATATTTGGCTGTGGAATCTAACAAGACTGTGTATCAGGGACCCCATAGAGTACCAACGTCCTGACGTCACTCACTTCCGCTACCCCTGAGTCACAGAGTAAACTTTTTTTATTGGAAATCCCATAGACAAATCTTAGATTGCGTCATATAAGAACTGTGTTCCAAAAATAAACAAATCAGCCCGGCGACTTTGTCAGGTGTGTGACTCTGTCGTTCATGATATTGAGTTACACTTGATAAAGTCTGTGTTTGGAGAAAAGAAAAGAAATTCATACCCTTTGAATAAATTAGTACTTTCACCATCAGTTGATGCTTTGTATCCAGTGATGTCAGACTTCGGTTCTCTATATAGAGATGATATGTGTATAACATAATAAAAAAAACGTAATTATTCCCCCCAAAAAATAAAAATAAAAAACAGCCAATTTACTAGCTCTTCTTGATTTGTTTGAATACCCTAAAGTATAAATATATAGTGGTTAAGCTAACTTTGATGCTTAACACCCTGGGGGTATATTCTTTGAGAATATACTGTATGGGGCAGAGGAATTTTTGGATTTTTCGTCAATGTGCCTCTCTGTTCCTGCTCTCTCTCTCTCTCTCTCTCTCTCTCTCTCTCTCTCTCTCTCTCTCTCTCTCTCTCTCTCTCTCTGTTTCCCACCCAGGCGCCACAGACTCGGCATCCTCCTCCTCATCCTCTTCCTCGTCCTTCGTCAACGGCGCCACCAGCAAGAACCTCCCGGCGGTTCAGACCGTGGCTCCCATGCCAGAGGACAGCATGGAGAACATGAGGTCAGAGCTCACACGCCCCCCCTCCCCTCTCTATAGAGCATCGCAGTTGCGCAGAATCCGGGTGCCGGAAGTAAATACTCAATGCATTTTTCCCATTGACTTTTCCAAAAATATTTATATCAATGAATTTAAGCCTAGAATCAAGCCATCCAGGATTCTGGTGAATCATGACCATAAAACCTTTTTTTCTGTGATTTTTCAAATTTTATATTTAATGACATGATATACTATGTTTAATAAATACCCTTTGTTTTGCCGTTTTCAAAAACGTTTTTTCACGGAATCAAACGTTTTATGGTCATGATTCACCAGCATCCTGGATAGCTTGATTCTAGGCTTAAATTAATTTATATAAATATTTTCGGAAAAGTCAATGGGAAAAATGCATTGAGTATTTACTTCCGGCAACTGGAAGTGGGCGGGAACTGCGACGCTCTATTTGTCTCGACGTCATGTGTTCTCCTCGCAGTCACTCAGTCCAGCGGCCGTGTTTTCCATACAACCGTTTTACTGTGAATGATGATGCAACACGGCATCAGGAAAACACTAAACGATGTATGCAAAATTGTAAAAAAAAAAAGAAAGAGAATTAGAAAAAAATCAGTGGTGGAAACTAAGTAACTAAGTACATGTGCTCTAGTACTGTACTTAAGTACAATTTTGAGATAAAACATACATTAACCACTTCAGCACTATGTGCATTTCAGCCATTTTCAAACGATTTGTATACATTTGAAAACTTGAAATGGGACATTCTGCATAATGAGTACTTTATACTTTAGGTACTTTAAGTACATTTTGATACCAATACTTTTGTACTTTTACTCAAGTACATTTTGAGTAGAGTATTGCTATATTGCAGTATTGATACTTTTAGCAAAAAATTAACAATAGCTGATCCACAGCTGATCCACAAGCTCACGAGTCCCCAATTTGACACATTCTGAGCTTGTACTATCTTTTGGCTATGTTTGAAACGTTAATAATACGTTCTACACAGGAGTCCAGGGGACTTTATTCATTATGACTATTATGTGCAATCCGCACATCCCTGCAGATTCTTTTTGCAACATTTTGAAAAGTGTGCATACAATTGACTCAACAATTGGATGGAAATACGACTACTGTCTTCTTACCTTCGTTTTGGGCTGTCCTCATCACGTTCTCATCACGTACATGTACCCTTTGGCTTGTATCCCCCCCCCCCCCCCCCCCATATTTCCCCACATCCCATCCATATCACCTGGTCCTTCATCTGCTCTCAAAGGGGGAGGGGGGAGGGGGGGGGGGTGTAAGTGATGTGTTTTTGTTAAAACGTTAAAGCTATATATAACAATCATTGCTAATTGCATGTCAAACAGGTATCATTGCCTATTTAGAGTGTTTTGTTCAGTAAGAGAGGCCTCCCCGTCTCTCCAGCTTTTTAACACATTGGCTGCCATGGACGCAGATCTGCGTTCATTTGCGCAAAAGCCCGCACGCTGCCAAGGACGCAGATCTGCGTTCTTTCAAAAAAAAAAAAAATCAAAATATATATATATATATTTTTTTTTAATTTAAAAAAAAAAAACAAAGACCAAGGAGATATTATTCCTTGTAACTTAAAACTTGAAAATTCTGTATCTCGGCTCCTAAGTACTTTTTTTTTCTCATTGAAAAAGTCTGGCAGCCTACTGTAGGAAAAAAAAAAAAGCTGGCAGCCAATGTGTTAATAAACAGTATCCCATATGACAGAGAACTGGTGCAGGACACAGGACAGTGGTGGAAGAAGTACTCAGATATTTGACTTAAGTAAAAGTAGCAATACCACAATATAAAAATACTCTGTTACAAGTAAACGGCCTGTGTTCAAAATGTACTTGAGTAAAAGTACAAAGGTACTGGCATGCAAATATACTTAAAGTACCAAAAGTAAAAGTACGAAACAATTTGAAAATAGCAGATCTACAAGCTCACAACGCGTCGCTTCGTGACGCGTTGTGAGGTTGTAGATCGGCTATTTTCAAATAGCCTACAGTATGTATAAAATAGGGCTAGAGTGGTTAATGTATGTTTTATAATATAACAATTTATATCTGCAAAGTAACTAGTAACTAAAGTTTGCAGATAATTGTAGTGGAGTAAAAGTACTATATTTTCCTTTGAGATGTAGTGGAGTAGAAGTAAAAGTATTGAAAACTGGGAATACTCCAGTAAAGTGAAAAAATGACTTAAGTACAGTACTTGAATAAATGTACTTAGTTACTTTACACCACTGACGCAGGATAAAGTGGGTGGAATTGGAGGTGATGAAGCAAAACAAAAGAGCAGACAAAATTGGAACTGGAACACAGTAAAATTTGAAGCTGATGGATGGGTATACCTGACCTGAAAGAGTATTTTCCGTTTACTGCAGACAGAGCTGGAGAGATGGGGAGACCCCTGTTACTGAACAAACACTCTGTAGCAACGATTACGATCAAGCCGGAAATATGGAGCTCTTTAACACTTATCTTAACAAAAACATATCCTTTACAGTACATCCTCTTTAGAGTAGTTTCCGTCACCTCGTTGGTCATCCTCTGCTGCTATTATTAGTTAGAGAGGTTTTGTCTGAATAAAATTCAAGTGATGAATGTGGCACTAAAATCATAAAATAGAGAGTTATGGCTCCATTTGGTTCCATTTGTACACTTTTCAGAATAACACTCCTTACGTAGTACACACACACACACACACACACACACACCTGCATCAGATGCATCAGATGCAGTCACGCTCACAGACACACACACACACACACACACACACACACACACACACACACACACACACACACACACACACACACACACACACACACACACACACACACACACACACACACACACACACACACACACACGCGGTACAACTTAGTACCCTGCGTCAGTAACATTCCTTAAAATAAACCTATAAATTGGTTTAATTGGATTTCATGTCAAATATCAGCCTTGTTCCCTGCCCTACACACCATTTCCAATTGCCAATAAATCCAGTTAAGCTAGTGAGTTTTCCCCAAAGTAAACAGGATTAATGTCGGTGTACATACTGTAACGCAGGTGGCCTACATACACATTGTACATGAGTCAAGTTTGTACATGAGTCAAGTTTGTCCCATGCCTATATGTTCCCATATTCTGCAGCTATCACAGACGCCAATAAAGTATAAGTTGTCTTGTAATAAAACGTTAGCTCAAACCATAACGTTTTTTAACAATAACGATTATGTTTTCCATTATTACGGTGAACATCAAGCCATCTTTAACCATAACTAAGCTCTTAAACCCTTAGACGTCTCGGTCTCACGCAGTGTTGTGATTGCGGGGTGTGTGTGTGTGTGTGTGTGTGTGTGTGTGTGTGTGTGTGTGTGTGTGTGTGTGTGTGTGTGTGTGTGTGTGTGTGTGTGTGTGCGTCTGCACGAGCATTATTTAATCTGTGTATACGTGTGTGTGTGTGTTGGTTTGCATTGCAGTGCCTGTTGTGAGGTGGATCAGGGTGTACTGCGCAGCGGTCAGACGCCACCAGAGCTCAAGTCTTTTAGCTCGCTGGCAGGCTTCCAGGCATCGCCCCGAGATGCAGGACAGTGTTTTAGGCAAGGAGACCCTCCCACCAGGAATACCCCCCCCCCGTACACACACACACACACACACACACACACACACACACACACACACACACACACACACACACACACACACACACACACACACACACACACACACACACACACACACACACACACGCACACACACATACAGACACCAAACCACCACGTGAACCCAAACACTCAAACACACAACCAAACACTGTCAACTGGAATTGACCCCTCTACACTCCTGGTCACCATCTTTTACATCTTACTTCATACCCTCTTGGCCAGATCCCAATACTCATTGCTGCCTCCTCGCCTACTCTGTCCTCTTTCCTCCAGCATCTCTCTCTCTCTCTCTCTCTCTCTCTCTCTCTCTGTCTCTCTCTCTCTCACACACACACACAAACAAACCCATGCTTTAGAATTTCTCTTTATTTTTTCTCTTTTTCTCTTCTTTTTTTTTGCACGTCCAATTCAGGTCCTTTTGTAGACGGTTTCAACATTCTGTGGTTGCTAGGAGACATGTTAAACCCATGTCAACATCCTGATCTCTATTTACACCACTAGAGAATTGAAAAAAAAAAATAATAATAATACCATTCATTTACATAGTTAGCAAACTACTGTTGCAGTAGTTTTCAACAGGGGGTCTGGGACCACTGTGGAGGGTCCTCAGAGTTACTACAGGGGGGCCGCCAAATATTTGTGTGATAGATAACTTAATGTCTAAAAATACTAATTAATATGAAAACGGTTACAAACAGGAAGTTGTACAATTGCAGAATGATGAAACCGTCTACTAGCTTGTAGCTACAGTCGCCTCGTGATTAACCCCTAACGTTCAACATGCAACACATAACACCATTAACCCTTCCATTACCTGCTTCAACATGGCTGACGTAACATAACGTACCATGATGTCAGCTTTAAAATGCATGAACACTGCTGTTTTTTTCTACGTCTGTACCGCCTTGTTGACATAACCCATTAAGACCTGAGGTCAATTCTACAAGTGCCTTCCACGTTTTCTGAAAAACCTATGTTGCTATATATCGTTGCTGTCGGGCAGAAACTTCTTGTGTTTTTTATAAATAAACGCCCTAGTTAATCATACTACAGCATCACACAAAAGCATCAATAGTAGCAGATCCGCTTGTAGATCTGCTACTTTTGAATTGGAATCCTGAAAAGTAACAGTTTTGGACAGAGACAGAGACAATATATAGCAAAAATCTGAAATGACGCAGATGCTTTCCTGGTTTTAATGGGTTGAAGCACAATGACATTTAGGTTTGGGTTATATATTATGTAGTTAGCTTGCCATGATGTAACTCCAAATGACAGTGACATTCGTTTTTTTACTTTTTTATTTGTATTAATAAAAATGTAAATTTCCTGTTGATTTTACCATTTGAATTAGTAGAAGAAGAGCCAGACTGGATCCACAGATCCGGATTCAGATATTAAAATAATAAAAAAATCAACTGTTGGTTAAAGCAGGAGTTCACCCAAAAAAATACTTATTTTCTATCAATTACACACCCCATGAAGCCTTGATTTCATCGATTCTTTTTTGTTTTTGTGGCATTCCTAAGACAATAATTTGATGACCGTGTGTATTTCCGGTAGGAGACACAAATAATCTACTTTGTGTCTCCTACCGGATACATTAGCCGGTAGGAGACGGGAATCAAATTATTAGCTTAGGAATGCCACAAAAACAAAAAAGAATCCATGGATTCAAGGCTTCATAGGGTGTGCAATTGATAGAAAATAAGTAATTTTTTGGGTGAACTCCTCCTTTAACATTTCTACAACAACAACAACAACAACAACAACAACAACAACAACAACAACAACAACAACAACAACACAGAGAGGATTTTGTAATGTTACACATTCGAAAATTCGGCTTAGTTTGTGTTCATTTTCATGCTAAAAGAGTGACTTTGTTTGAGACCTATTTCAATGTAAGTCAAGGAGGAGACAATTTTTTGGGGAATATCAATTTCTAATCAATGGAGCAGCTATTGAAGATATCTCAGCTATTTGGAATTACATCATGGCAAGGTAACTACACAACCGAAACCTCTAGAAAAGTGTCTTTGGGCTTTAAATCAGTGGTTCTCAAACTTTTTCAGGTCAAGTACCCATAAATGAATGCGTATTTGGCAGACCCCCATCTGAAAAGATTTTCAGATATGGTGTTAAAAATGTAAAAAATATTCATTATAACATTTTCAAAGAATGTCAAGATTTTTAGAAAATTACTGATGTATATGTAGGGCCCTGGGGGTCCCCGGACCCCACTTTGAGAACCCCTGCATCAGACCACGGACCACCATAACTCTGAGAGTGTACAAATGGAACCAAATGGACCCGGTTCCATTTGTTCACTCTCAGAGTTACAGCAACATAAGGGTCCATTTGGTTCCTAACTATCCAACATTTATCTGGGTACCCCCTGGATCCCGCTCAAGGACCCCTGGGGGTCCCCGGACCCCACTTTGAGAACCATGGCTTTAAATGACTCCAATCTCTCCCTCTCTTGTTTCTATGTTATCTTCCACTCTCCTCCATTCCTCCATCTTACTCTCGTAACAACAGCATCACCACTAAGCTGGAGCGCGCCCTGGAGAAGGTGGCCCCCCTGCTGAGGGAGATCTTCGTGGACTTTGCTCCGTTCCTGTCCAGGACGCTGCTGGGCTCCCATGGTCAGGAGCTGCTCATAGAAGGTACAGGTGCTGTACACCATGCTCCTTCTACCTTCTAACTGGTGTCTTCTCTGTGGTCCGTCTGGTCCTCGTCTGGTCCTCGTCTGGAGTCTCCACCATTACACCCTGTCGTCCTTACTGTCGCCCCGGCTGCACTGCACTGCACTGCTCCTGTGTGTGTGTGTGTGTGTGTGTGTGTGTGTGTGTGTGTGTGTGTGTGTGTGTGTGTGTGTGTGTGTGTGTGTGTGTGTGTGTGTGTGTGTGTGTGTGTGTGTGTGTGTGTGTGTGTGTGTGTGTGTGTGTGTGTGTGCGTGCGTGCGTGCGTGCTTGTCTTAGGGCTGTCACAATTACAAATTTAAGTTGACAATTAATTGTCACTCAAATAATTTGCGAGTAACGATTTAATTGTGTGTTTGGCATTGAACATTGAAACATAGGAAAATAAATATCTAAAATTACAACGCGTCACGACGTGTTGTAAGCTTGTAGCTCTGCTATTTCTGTTTTTTTTACTGTATGTTTGAAAAATGTGTGAACATTTTTCAACACGGAAACGATTATGGCGATTATGCAAAAATAATTGCGATTATCAAAAAAAAAAGCGAATAGGCGATTATGTTATAATTGTGACAGGCCTAGTGTGTGTGTGTGTGTGTGTGTGTGTGTGTGTGTGTGTGTGTGTGTGTGTGTGTGTGTGTGTGTGTGTGTGTGTGTGTGTGTGTGTGTGTGTGTGTGTGTGTGTGTGAGCGCGTGCGTGTGATCAGTGAGTGAGTGAGTGTAGTGTGTGTCAGCTGGCTGCCTCACTCATTCGTCAGTCAGGTATGAATCAGTCACATGATGCAATCAGACGGCTAGCTGCTAGCATAAACAATGTCAACAATGTTAGCTCAGATTATGATAATTAATTACTGTTATACTGTAGTTAGACTCTGTGGTGAATGTTCCTTCCTGTAACCACCTGCTTCCTGGTCTAATGTCTGTCTCACCCACTGTCTCTATGTTGGTCGAAAAACCTCTCTCTCTCTCTCTCTCTCTCTCTCTCTCTCTCTCTCTCTCTAACCTCTAACTTAGTGGTTCCCAGACTGGGGTTGGTACCCCCAGGGGGGGTCCTTCAAATTATTTTGGGGGATCCCCAGATGATTAGCTTTAATGTGCAACATTGTTTTCTCACTCAACAGTAAACAAACCAACATACAGTAAAAGAAAAATAGTGAGAGAGACTCGAAAATAATAATTATGACATAATTTATGGGGTCACTCCTTTTCTCCCCCCCCCCCCTCTATTCTTCTGTCTTTTTTTTCCTGGGTTCTCTCTCCTCTCCTCTCCTCTCCTCTCCTCTGTCTGCTGTTGTCTGCTGTTTGTTCCTGTCTTTTTCCGTAGCATGCTTTATTCAGTACTAATCACAATGAAAATGATAATATAATGACTATAATGCTGTAACTACTAACACACTATACTGTATCGATGCTTTGATAATACTTTTGTGAGACTCTTTGAGAGGTGTGTGTGCGTGTGTGTGTGTGCGTGCCTGAGTGCGTGCCTGAGTGCGCGCGAGCGAGCGAGCGAGAGAGAGAGATTTGTGACTGTGCTCTATGTCTCTCTACCACAGGCCTGGTGTGTATGAAGTCAAGTACGTCTGTGGTGGAGCTCGTAATGCTGCTTTGTTCTCAGGTTTGTACCTACCTAACTAAGCACCTACCTTCCTACCTAACTACAGTACCCTCCTACCTACCTATCTGCATGACGCTATCGTATTTACTACCAACATACATTGAGGTTATGTTTAGGCATAGCTTATATGAGGTTAGGGTTCGGCTTATGCTTAGTAATTGCCTGAATTGTCGGAAAAACACGGGGGTTTCTGGCCGACAGCAATGTTATAATGCACGCCGTCGGACCAACGGTACTTCGGAACATCCCACCCATACAGTATGTGCCCATCTACAGTATTGTACCAGTTGTCTAAGTACACACTTGCATACAGTATAGTAGTATAGCTACTGTAGCTACCGACCTATCTTCTCTGTCTCTTGGCCTGCTTGCTGTCCCTCCATCTATCTTATCCATCTCATCCATACATCTGCTGTACTCAAATCTACTACCCTGTTGTCTTCAAAGGTCTAAATGAGTCGTCCTTTATTATTTGTAATGTTTCTGGGCCATGTTGAAGTCATTCTTTTTAGTCACTGTATTCAGTTTGGTTTCCCTGTTTGAGAGACAGGTCAAAGTGACCTCATGGAGGTGTCGGGTTACAGACCATCATGGATGACTTTACAGTCGGCGCATTGCGGATGTAACAGATATAACATAATGATTTAATATCCTGCTTACATCTCGCCATAGATAGCTTTCATCATCAAGCCACAAACCGTATACATTTTTACACATCGTTTATAAGCATACCCGTAAAGCTCCACTATGTTTTTTCTCACTTTTTGCTAATAGTTTTGCAAAAAAAAAACACCAACGAGAAAAAGAGCAGCCAGCAGACGATACTCAAAGTTATGGTTTGTCGAGTCCATCGGCTAAATCGGTGGTTCTCAACCTGTGGGTCGGGACCCCTTGTGGGGTCCCCACATGATTTGGGGGGAGGGGGGCTACCCAGATGTCAGTGAAGTGACAATTTAAGGACTTTCAAGACCTTTTTGATACCTCAAGAAAAGAAAGAAAAGAAAAAAGACCATTTTGCATCAAAAGTAATAAACAAACTATACTATAAGAATGATCAAACATTGGCCAAATTGTCAAATAACATAAGAAAATATTGAAAATACCCGATATACGTTGCGAAGCGTTGTGAGCTTGTATATTGGCTATTTTCACAATATTTATCTGTGGAACCGAGTCAAAATAAATTGAATGCCTCAGCTCCTACATTCCAAGTCCTTATCAGGGTGGGTGGTGTGTGGGGGGGTTCAAATATGATTATTTTTAGGGGTCACAGCCTGTAAAGGTTGAGAACCACTGGGCTAAATCAATGAGTTATTAACAGAGTATTACTTACAATTTGATCTCCTTGGCGAGGATGGTCTTCCTCGCCATCAGTGCAGATTCAGGGGTCCTTATATATCATCCATTATTTGGTCTCCCATTGACTCTCCCTCTCCTCCTCCTGTTGTTTCCTTCCATTTTGCACGTTGCAGTCCTGGCGGTTTCCTTCTTCAAATGTTCTCGACCCTGCAAAGAGCACTTTTCCATTTCTGACTTCTTCACCGACTCTTCTCCTCTTCTTACTTTTCCATCCATCCAGCTCACACTCACCGCTGCGCCTTTTTTTTTAGTTCCCGTCCTCTTCTTGTTCACCTCTTTTCCTTCTATTATCCTTTCTTCTCTGGTCTCACCCCGCTGTCTTCCAGGGCCCTCTCAGATGTGCATTTAAACTCAATGTCTGGATGCTTTCATCTCTGTCCTCTCCACACTGTCCTCTCCTCTCCTCTCATCATCATCAGCCCTCCCTCTCCTCTCCACTCCTTGCTGCTTTGCAGGGTTAGGGAGGATAGTATTACCCGTGGGCTCCGGCCTCGTCTGCCATTAGGGACCTCATGGGAGTGAAACTTAGCCCAGATATTGATCCTTCCGGTTCGGGGAAGGTAACTGGAGAAGCTCCCCCCGGTGCCCTCCAACTACCATCAGCACCAGTTGTTGGAGCTAATGGAGCGCTCTTAGTCTTAGAAAGCTTTCAACGTTTCTCCTGGCTTTTAGAAACCTTCGGCTGCTAGTTTTAGAAGTCTATAGCACTTATACGTGCATGGACACACGCACGTGCACACGCACACGCGCACGCACGGACGCACGCACACACACACACACAGTAATAGGCTGCGTTTTCATTGACATTTACTGTAGAAAGCTCCTAATGCATTCGTCTGCACTGCTTCCTGCCTTTTGATTTGAGGATATATGAACGTTTTGACAGTGAACTATTTTATATGCACACACTTATGGCCAAATTATACTTACTGTGGTATGCGTAGCCTTTGTCGTACTATGACCGAAATGTTGTCCCCGGACATGTTTATTTACACTGGGAGCTCAGCCAATCAGAATCAAGGAATGGGTATAATACTATGACCCAATGTGTGCGTTAGGAAATGTGTGCTGCGTGTTGTTATTTTTTTTCTCTACGATTGTATTTAACAAAAACAATATTGTCTTCCGGTAGGAGACACAAAGGAGACTCTTTGTGTCTCCTACCGGAACCGCTGCCGGTCATCAAATTATTGGCTTAGGAATGCGACAAAAACTAAAAAGATATCCATAAATTCAAGTCTCCATGGGGTGACTAATTGATAGAAAAAAGTCATTTTGTGGGTGAACTATCCCTTTAAATACAGGTTGAATGAATGATTGATTTCTCTTTTCACTTTCAGGAGTGGCAGAACTCCATTCAGAAGAATGCTGGCCTGGCCTTCATTGAGCTCATAAACGAGGGGAGGTAAATAATCACCGACCCCACTATCCCCCCACACACACCCATCATTGATTTGTAACCACTTTATAGACCCTATACCAGGGGTCGTCAACAGCGGGTCCGGGACCCCTAGGGGGTCTTCAGAGTTACTACAGGGGTGGGCCGCCAAATCTTTGTGTGATGTTAATTGTTTTATTTAACCACTAGAACCCTAGCATCCCTATTCTGAGGAGATCTTTAGCCTAAAATAGCAGATCTACAAGCTCACAACGCCTCGCGCTGCGAGGCGTTGTGAGCTTGTAGATCGGCTATTTTTGGCTAAGAGGTATAGGTGTGTAGAGGGAAAAAAGAGCAGACCAAGTAAAAAAAAGAAAGTTTAATCTGAAACGCAAGTGTATACAATACAGAGGAGGTCCCTGCTTCATGTCTCTCTCAGCTAGGGGGTCCTTAGCCTGAGAAACGTTGAAGACCCCTGCCCTATACAGTTAGTTGACCGGAGTCCCTCCGCTCTGTACTAGAGACCATTTAGACCTGAGGGCCGATTCTAAAAAAGACCTTATACGTTTTCTGAAACATTTTACAGATTTGTCAATGTTCACTAAAGAAATGATTTCTCAGCCTCTGTAAGAGATGGAAACAGATGCTTTCCCTGATTGAAAGCAGTGTTGATTTTGATTTTGTTTTAGTCATAGTCTTTTGAATAGAATTACATTTTATACAGTCATATTTTAGTCATCTGAAATGTTTTAGTTTTTGTCTAGTTTTAGTCGACTAAATATCATAATATTATTGTCTGCAGTGTACAGTTGATTTAATCGACTAAAATGTATTTTGGCGGTGCCTTGATGGCGTCGTAATGGCTGATTTTACACTTGGTTGCATGCTGAAAATAGCCGATCTACAAGCTCACAACACATCGCAGCGCGACGCGTTGTGAGATCTTGTAGATCTGCTATTTTCAGAGCTTAACACCCGAGCGCAACCAAACATAAAATGACTTTTCTTAGTTCTACTGGATCTCTTCTCCACTCGTCACTCACTAACATTTTGGTCTAGTTTTTATTTGTTGATGAAATTGTCAATATATTTAGCATTAGTTTTAGTCATCATAGCTTAGTTTTTCTTTAGTTTTCGTCAGTGAAAAAAGGTAGTCGACAAACATTTTTCGTCATAGTTTTAGTCGACAAAAATCAACACTGATTCACCCTTTTTCCGAACATACCTGATATACAACCTCACAATACGTTGCAATGCAAGCTTGTAGATGGGCTATTTTCACCGAATGTTCACCCCAAAATTGGATCATTTGGTGTGTGTGTGTGGATGTTGTTTTGCAGACTTCTGTGCCACGCTATGAAGGACCACATAGTGCGCGTTGCTAACGAGGCAGAGTTCATCCTCAACAGACAGAGAGCAGAGGATGTTCACAAACACGCTGAGTTTGAGGTACTGTACTGGCAACCCAACAACAAAACACTTCACAAGCATGAGGTCATCTATCTCACTCTGCTTTCTGTGTCTCTCGCTTCCTCTGTGTGTGTGTGTGTGTGTGTGTGTGTGTGTGTGTGTGTGTGTGTGTGTGTGTGTGTGTGTGTGTGTGTGTGTGTGTGTGTGTGTGTGTGTGTGTGTGTGTGTGTGTGTGTGTGGTGGGTGTGTGTTGGAAGAAGTACTCAGATATTTCACTTAAGTAAAAGGAGCAATAACACAGTATACAAAATATTACTCTATACTCTATTAAGTAAAAGGCCTGTGCTCAAAATGTCACTTGAGTAAAAGTACAAAAATGTTTGAAAATAGCAGATCTACTGGCTCACAACGCATCGCTTTGCGATGCGTTGTGAGCTTGTAGATCGGCTATTTTCAGTACTTGAGTAAATGTACTTAGTTACTTTACACCACTGGGGTGTGTGTGTGTGTGTGTGTGTGTGTGTGTGTGTGTCTGTCTGTCTGTCTGTCTGTCTGTCTGTCTGTCTGTCTGTCTGTCTGTCTGTCTGTCTGTCTGTCTGTCTGTCTGTCTGTCTGTCTGTCTGTCTGTCTGTCTGTCTGGTGTGTGTGTGTGTGTGTGTGTGTGTGTGTGTGTGTGTGTGTGTGTGTGTGTGTGTGTGTGTGTGTGTGTGTGTGTGTGTGTGTGTGTGTGTGTGTGTGTGTGTGTGTGTGTGTGTGTGTGTGTCTCCCTTTGTCTCTTTGTGTTTCTCTTTGTCTCCCTCTTTGTGTCTCCACAAAAGAAACAGCACACTTCAGATCAGTCAATATACCAGTCGATAACACTCAGTGGAAAGTAGTTTGTGCATCGTCTCTGTGGAGTGGGAATCCTCATATGTCCAAAACTGGTCCTTTTCAAGGATTCAAATTCAAAAGTAGCCAAAAGTAGCAGATCTACAAGCTCAAAACGAGATAGTTTCGAGCTTGTTGTAGATCTGCTACTTTTGATGCTTTCGTGTGCCGCTGTAGTATGATCAAGTAGGGCGTTAATTTACAAAAAAACACTTAGTTAGAATGTGGAGATAAGAGGTTTCTGCCCTGACGGCAACGATTATGTCCTCATGTGCTCTCTCTCTCTCTCTCACTCTCTCTCTCTCCAGTCTAACTGTGCTCAGTATGCGTCTGACCGGCGGGAGGAGGAGAAGATGTGTGACCACCTCATCAGCGCCGCCAAGCACAGAGACCACGTGACGGCCAACCAATTGAAACAGAAGATCCTCAACATCCTGACCAATAAGCACGGAGCGTGGGGAACGATGTCACAGAGGTAAGTGGTGCATTTATCCAAGGCACTTTACATAGATTGTGCATTACATTCACCCATTCACACACCGACGGCGGAGGAAACCATGCAAGGCACCAACCTAGTCACCGGGAACAATTGGGGGTTTCAACCTCTTGCTCAAGTACACTTCGACACTAACTCTGGGGGAGCCCGGGATCGAACTGGGAACCTTCCGGTTCCCGCTCGGCCGCTCTACCTCCTGAGCCACTGTCTGCCACCCCTAGAGGTGAGAGGGGGCGGGACATCTGTGTGACACAGAATAATAATGCCTACAATTTATATAGCGCTTTTCTAAGTACTCAAAGTCGCTTTGCAAAACAGAAACTAGTTAAAAGGTTCAAAACTAAGAACACAAAGAAAAAATATATAGAAATAAACGGTAGAAAAGGGGGATTAGAATTAGGTAGGGAATGCAAGTCTCAAAAGGTGGGTTTTGATTGTGGTTTTAAAACGTGGCGAGGGTGGGGGGGGCAGCTTTTATGTGAGCTGGGAGTGAGTTCCATAGGTGAGGGGGCGGCCATTGAGAAGGCCCTGTCACCCCAGGTTCGTTTCTTTAGTTTTGGGGATGTGACAGCATCTTTCTTTCAGTAAATGTCTGTTGCTTTGACCAATCAAGCAAGGAATCAAACAGTCTGTCTGTGTTAACTCTTAAACTGCCAGGGTTTTTCAACAATAGTACTCAAAAACTGCCAGCAGTTTACATGGTAAAACATAGGAAAATGTTATTTATTTCTCTGTTTATTTTTTAACATTGAAGTGAATGGAGCAGCAACTTTTTGGAAAATGTTATCTCCTGGTTCTTTTTGGCAGGCAGAGAGTTAATATAACTAACACCACTGCATGAAGCTCAAAACGCAATTCATCCTCTCCCCAAATGGGCTTTTTTTCTGTATTAGCTCAGCATGTGGGCGCTTTGGTGCGGGGAATCTGGGTTGGAACCTGGGTAAAGACATGAAAGTTGCGCATTGCAGCTTTTAAGTCAGAATCACGTCCTCGGACGTGGTTGTCTGTCTGATAAAAAAAAAACGTTCTTTTGAAGTTGATGTGGAAAATCACTGACTTTAGAAGTCTTGTCAATCAATCCTAGTCTGTCTGTGCTCCTCTGGGAGGTTTTATAATGCTTCTGTTTACATTCTGCTCCTGGTAGATAGTGAGTTCTCTGCAGGAGTTCGTGGTAGAAGTTCACACGCTGTTCTGCCACAAACACTGTCGCAAACAGTCCTGTGGGGAGACATTGAAAGGCACCAACCATAAACGGTTGGAACATAATGAGCTGTGTTGGATGCACATCATGACCAGCATCCCACAGCTCATATTGGCTTCCCAGACGATCCTGGAGAGCATCATTAGATAGACTTTACGGCATAGTTTGGCAATCTAAAGGGGCTCCGCTGTATCCACCAAGGTGTGAGATAGAGCGAGCCGTTAGCCCAATGCTGCAGGGCGACTCAACGACATTCGAGTTATGTACCTTTGAGACGTCAAATGTGGCCCAGTAGGTTCTTGTGGCCAGAAATACCTGGTGGGTTCCGACCGTTCCGAGGTCACTGGATTTGTGGGTGTTGATTTTGTCGACTAAAACTAAGACGATTTTTTTCCGGCGACTACCTTTTTTCACAGACGAAAACTAAATAAAAACTAAGCTATGATGACTAAAACTATGACTATCATACTATAATTCTAGTAACCTCTGTCTGTAGTGGTAGGTGAGTCAGTGAAGCTACCCGGTTCTCCTCAGTGGCTGGACCAATTGCTCTGATTTTGCACACAGCCATTGACCATTACCATCTCAACTCAACTGTGAAGCCCGTTTTTCAATTTCATCAAATCTCAGCTTCTTATTAGCGTTTATGTGTCAAACAATGTCGCCTCCCGGGTTGCCAGATCATGTGCGCATATCCCCCCCACGGATGCGTCGACCGGGTATGGTCTAGTATTGATAATTTCGTCAACAAATGAAAAACTAGACTAAAATGTTGAGGGACTAGTGGAGAAGAGATCCGGTAGAGCTAAAAGACAAGTAATTTTATGTTTGGTTGCGCTCAGGTGTTGCACTCTGAAAATAGCAGATCTACAACCAAGTGTAAAATCAGCCATTACGAAGCCATCAAGGCACCGCCACAAAACATTTTAGTCGACCAAATCAACTGTAGATTTAGTCGACTATAATCTTCTGATATTTAGTAGACTAAAACTAGACAGTAACAGTAAAACATTTCAGATGAATAAAACATGACTAAAACTATATGGAATTTGATTCAAAAGATTATGACTAAAACTAAATCAAAATGTTGTTGCTGTCAAAATCAACACTACTCCGACCGTCCCGAGGTGGCCAGATTTGTGGGTCCGACCGTTCGGAGGTCGCCCGACTTGCGCCCGGTGTTGCTTTGTATCTTCATGTTGCTGCCTTCCATTGAAAAATAAATGGTAGCCTGTAGCTTTGTAGCAGCCAGTGTGAACGCTGCATAAACGGTGTGATTGAAAAGCAAGCCTGCCATTATGCACAAAACAGATATGAAGGTCATAGGCAAGAAATAAAAATGATCCCATAGAGAGCCCGTATGAGCAGTCAGTCATGAAACACGCAACAAAAATCATTGCAGACTCTCAACATCACTTTGTTCTCTAATATGAACCTCTGCTCTCAGTTAGATTCTTGCTGTTAGAAGACTCCGGGTGCAAAAGTGCAAATCAAACCGCTTGAAGCTATTGTTAGTTCCAGCCTCCATCAAGCTTCTGAACTCAAATACTAAATCGTGAGCAACAGAGTGCAACAGAGCAATGTGCAATACTACTGCTTTAGCACTTAACCCTTTCAATCCGGGAACGCGTCTACAAATGCCTTCTGAATCCAGTGGCAGCCTTTGCTATGTTTCACCTATTTCAATTGAAACGGGCCCCCAACCTCAGGGGGCCCCCACAAAAACATTTTTTTTGACTCGCATCGCATCCCAGTCCGGGGCCCGCCTCCGGCTGGCCGACGTCCAAGAATTTCATGCAAGAAGTGGATGTACTGTAGATCTGATTAAATCAGACCTCTGCTATCAGTTAGATTCTTGCTGTTAGAAGACTCCGGGTACAAAAGTGCAAATCAAACTGCTTGAAGCTATTGTTAGTTCCAGCCTCCATCAAGTTTCTGAACTCTAATACTGAATCATATACTACTGCTTTAGCACTTTATACTTTTGCTCTTTAATTCTTACAGTTTCTTTTTATCTGTTGTGTTGTCAGTTTTACATGTAGAGTCTCTTTGAAGTTTAAGATGTTTTAATGTGAAATAGGCTAACTGTTTAGTATTACTTCAAACGCTTCTCATGTTTTTAATGATGTTTTTAATAGCGCTGATCCCAAGATCAATGTATAACAAAGTTTATCCTAACCTTACATTAGCACCGTACACTGCCCTTCACTTTGATCAGTTTTTTTCCTGTCTTTGCTCCCCCCCCCCCCTTTTCCCGTCTTTAGCCAATTACACGATTTCTGGCGTCTAGACTACTGGGAGGATGACCTCAGGAGGAGGCGGAGATTTGTGCGCAACGCCTTTGGCTCCACCCACGCCGACGTGTCACTCAAAGCCCTGGAGGACTATGGTCAGTTCATCTATATCCCATCATGCAACAGTGGCGCAGAACATAATTGTCAGTGGTGGAAAGTATGACTAAGTACACTTGCTCAAGTACTGTACTTAAGTACAATTTTGAGGTACTTTTACTTTAGTGGAGTATTTCCAATTTGCAATACTTTTACTTCTACTCCACTACATCTCAGAGGCAAATATTGTACTTTTACTCCACTACAATTATTTGAAAACTTTAGTTACTAGTTACTTTGCAGATATCCATTTTTACATTATAAAACATACATTTACCACTTGAGCCCTATTTTATACCGAGGCTATTTGAAAATAACTGATCTACAAGCTCACAACGCATCGCAACGCGTTGTGAGCTTGTAGATCTGCTATTTTTTCCGTGCACACCTTGTGCTCACACGTGCATGCTGCTCACACACCAACAGGTCCAGAGGAAGAGGAGGAGGGTCTTAAGTCAAAGAAGACATTCCGCAGCCAATCGGTGGTCAGTCAAAACCCAGAGGCGGAGCTAATGTTGGAGGGAGATGATGACGCAGTCAGCCTTCTGCAGGAGAAAGAGATTGACAACCTCGCCGGTGAGACACGCACGCGCGCGCTAGCACGCACGCACACACGCACACACGCACACACGCACACACACACACACACACACGCGCAGTAGGTCAAAACCTTGCACAGTCTGTACGTGTGTGTGTATGTGTGTGTGTGTGTGTGTGTGTGTGTGTGTGTGTGTGTGTGTGTGTGTGTGTGTGTGTGTGTGTGTGTGTGTGTGTGTGTGTGTGTGTGTGTGTGTGTGTGTGTGTGTGTGTGTGTGTGTGTGCACGCACGTGTGTGTGTTTTTTTTTTGTTTTTTTTGTAAAATGCCAGACACGCATATGCGGTGCCACACACACAGTTAACTGTCTATCACTCTCATTTCTAGTACGTTTCTGTCCACGACTTTATACTTCCAACACAGGCAAGTTGCTCATTTTGGACATTTTTACAAATGTCAAAAACGATGTTTGAGAATCATTAAAATGCTAAAAATGCTCTTCACTGATTCTGATACTATCCTAATGCAGTCCTGATTTCCCTGAATCACATTTACCTATCAGAAAACAAATCCAAGATAACTTCTCATGTACTAATCTAGTGGTTCTGTACCAACACACTCTCACACCCAGGTCCCCAGTTCAAATATGATCATTTTGGGGGGTCCCCAGTTCAAATATGATTATTTTGGGGGGGTCGCGGCCTGACAAGTGTGAGAACCACTGCAGTTAGATAACACACTGAAGCAGCTCAGCACGATAAGCCTCTTTATTATAGGGAGTCGTGACTCTTGAGGAAATGTCAGTGTTTGTTTGTACACTCAGCACCTTAACCCATTCAATATGGGAACGCAACTCTGTCATTTTAGATTTCATTGGCTATTCAAAAATAGCAGATATACAAGCGCGGCACCGAGTGCCTTGTAGATCTGCTATTTTTTTTTAAATCTTGAAATAAGATTTGAGTTACAAATATTCTTTTTAAAAAGTATACTTAAAGATTTGCACACATTTTCACGATTTTTCAAAAAATATCAGATATACAAGCTCCTGAGCTTGTATATCTGATATTTTTTAATAGCCAAAGAAATCTAAAATAACACAGTTAATTCCCGGATTGAATGGGTTAATAAAGAGGCTTATGGTCCGAGCTGTTCCGGAGTGTTCTCTTCATCAGGGTTCATCTCAAGGTTTGCGTACCGAAACGTTCCACAACAACAGCAACAGCATTGCGGTACGCAGTCCTTCATCAGGTTTTCTCAGGATAACCTGATGATGGTCTGTGAACCAAAACGATGTTCCCAATGAATTTATTTCTGTGCAAGTTAACAGTAGAGTTAACAGTAGAGCAAGTTAGAGTATTGTTTTTCTGTGCTACACAGCAAAATACTGTAGTGTTTTTACTGTGTATGTGCCTGAATTATTATAGTTTTGAAATATTAATGAGTTTCATTAGTTTTTCAGTTAGGTGTTTGATTTCAGTTTAGTTTCAGTTAGGTTGTTTTTTTCTCATTGAAAAGCATTGGCAGAATCCGCCGCCTTGCCAGAATCAAAGTTCGGTGTGACCACACCCTTATACACTTTTTTTCCTCCAGAATGGACTAGTTGTAGATTAGCTTTTATTATGTTTAGTCTTAGTTTTTCTTTTTTGGATATCATGAGGATTTCCTTGAATTATAGAATTTGAAAGAAACAAAAGTAGGATGAAAGCATGCAGGACATCATATGATCGTGGGGAAAAAAAAAAAAACGAAGATTATTTTTCATGCAATTCTATATTGTTTTAGTTTGTTTTAGTTTTACATTGTTCATTTTAGTTTAGTTACTATAATAATCCTGGTACCTAGTCAACACAACAAATACATATTCTACCTCACTGACAGGAATTAAGTGCCTTACCTGTATCGCTGTAGTTTTTGTATGATTCTTGTCTTTTGTTGTAATAAGTAGATGTCGGCACCTAATGTAAAGGTGCGATTCATTGGAAAAGATCTAAATCGAAAACGTAATCAATAACATAATCTCTAAGAAAATAATGGGTACTTACAGTATCTGTATCAGACAAATGGCAGTATGATTGTCCATAGATTGTGCAGCCATAACCACTTAAACCCTCTGTTCTTAACCCATTCAAACTTGGAACGCATCTGTGTAACCACTTAAACCATTATTTTATACCTGGCTATTAAAAAATAGCAAATCTACAAGCTCATAGCGCGGCACTATGTGCCGCGCTATGAGCTTGTAGATCTGCTATTTTTGAAAATGTTTGAATAATGTAGCACATCTTTGAATAATACTGTATATATTTTTTCAAGCAAACATTTTTAACTCAAATCTTTGCTTCTGGGGGGTCCCTGGAACCAAATATTTTGAGATGGGGGTCCGCGGCCAAATACATAAAATTTTGGGTGGTCCTTGACATGAAAAAGTTTGAGAACCACTGATTATAGCAACATAAGTTTAAAAAAAAACTGTTAGGATTTAGAAGACGTTTGTAGAACCCCCAGAAGCAAAGATTTGAGTTACAAATGTTCGCTTTAAAAATATATATATTCAAAGATTTGCCAAAATGTTCATGATGTTGAGCTTGTAGATCTGCTATTTTTGAATAACCAAAGAAGTCTTAAAATGACACACAGATGCGTTCCCGGTCTTAAAGGGTTAATAGAAACTGACCTGATTTACATTGGACCTCTTGTTTCCGTCTACTCTATGCCAAATCTCTGATCATGATTGTGATTGGCTGTCCTGTCCTGTCCTCCAATCAGGCCCGGTTGTGCTGAGCACTCCGGCCCAGCTGGTAGCTCCTGTAGTGGTGGCCAGAGGAACCCTGTCCATCACCACCACTGAGATCTACTTTGAGGTGGACGAAGAGGACCCTGCGTTCAAGAAGATCAACGCCAAGGTAAGACAGAGAGAGCGCTTTTGATCTGATCTACAAGCTCACAACGTGTCGCGATGCGACGCGTTGTGAGCTTGTAGATCGGCTATTTTCAAATAGCCTAGGTATAAAATAGGGCTAGAGTGGTTAATGTAAGTTTTATAATGTAATAATTTATATCTGCTAGTAACTAAAGTTTTCAAATAATTGTAGTGGAGTAAAAGCTCAATATTTGCCTCTGAGATGTAGTGGAGTAGAAGTAAAAGTATTGCAAATTGGAAATACTCTAGTAAACTCATTTGGATATAGCAAATCTACAAGCTCACAATGCGTCGCATCGCGACGCATTGTGAGCTTGTAGATCGGCTGTTTTCAAATGGCCGAAATGTATATAGGGCTGAAGTGGTTAATGTATGTTTTGTAATAATAATCAAAATCTACAAAGTAACTAGTAACTAAAGTTGTCTAATAATTGTAGTGGAGTAAAAGTACAATATTTGCCTCTGAGATGTAGTGGAGTAGAAGTACAGAACATTGGAAATACTCCTGTAAAGTAAAAGAAGTGAACCTCAAAATTGTATTTCAGTACAGTGCTTGAGTAAATGTACCAACCAGTAGGGGTCAGCAACGAGGAGGGATCATATACAGTTCAGTTCTGGGGGTTTGGGGGAACTGTTGAATTGTCCATTGGCGTTGAGTTGACGTTGACTACTCATGATGTGTTTGAACAGGTTCTGGCGTACTCGGAGGGTCTCCACGGAAAATGGATGTTCAGTGAGATCAGAGCGGTGTTCTCCAGACGCTACCTCCTGCAGAACACCGGGTTGGAAGTCTTCATGGCCAACCGGAGTAAGACTGCAGTAGTATATATACACTAGGGTGTTTCAGCATGTGCACAAAAATATGACTTTGTGTCTCTTTCACCTGAGTGGGACTCCATATTCCATATCGTTGCTGTTGGGCAGAAAACTCTTATCTCCATATTCTAAGCTTTTGTGTTTTTTTAGGCGAGGTTCTCCAGGGCTTCTAACTTTTCCTCTACAGTACAGTATCTGTTTGGGTTCTTTTTTTTGTGTGCAAATGAATACAATTGGAGCCGCACACGGGTCCCTGTTGCTTTCCTCTCCGTTGACTTCCAGTTTAAAAAAGTTTTTAAAAAGCTAAATATTAAAGTTATAAAATATTTAGCAAAAGTTGCCAGTGACCTTTCCCCGGATCATAACAAAACGCTATGAGAAGTTTCAGACCCACTTCAACCTGGGATGTTGGTATGAGTCATAGGCAGACACGCAAACACACAGATAACTTTAACTTTATTGTCTCCGCCAGGCCGAAAGGCATGGGTGTTTTGCACCCTGTCCGTCCGTCCGTGTGTCCGTCCGTCCGGGTGTCTGTCCAAACATCACGCAAATCGGTACACATTATCTCTATAGTCAAATAATCAAGATGGATCCGTCCGGGTTTTTTATATTCCATCCTGAATTGGCGAATTCCAATCATTGCCGTCCCACAATAACCTACCTGTGCTCCGAGGAGCACTTTTTCTAGTTATATAGCCCAGATGTATTACTGTGCATAACGGCGTAACACAAAAGTTCGGACATTTCCATCATCTCAGTAAGTACCATTAAAAAAAAACAAAGACAGAAAGAGAAATCTATAAGGATATTGCTGGTGTTTTTTTCGTTTTCACATTCATTTGATCCATCGATGTAATCCATCATAAGAACATATGAAACAATACTTCATAACGGCGGGGGGGTGGGGGGGGGGGGGTGGAGTTTGTGTGAGGTATTAAAAAAAGGGTTTTCAGTTCAGCGGAAAGTGGTGTGTCCTTATTTTCTCTCTCTCTCTCTCTCTCTCTCTCGCTCTCTCTCTCTCTCTCTAGCGTCTGTGATGTTTAACTTCCCCGACCAGGCCACAGTAAAGAGGGTGGTGTACAGTCTGCCCCGGGTCGGAGTGGGAACCAGCTACGGTCTGCCCCAGGCCAGGTAACGGGGCTCACTACTTCAACTTCATGGTCACAAAGAATGGCTGACCTTTTAAAGTACAATTGAGCTCAGTACAACACCTCTGAACAAGGGATGGGACCATATGAAAAGTACAAGTCACGATTATTGTAGCAAAACTTATTGCGATTAGCGATTATCAACGATTATCGTCCCATCCCTACTTTGAACACCTCAGTATACTGTATATAGTAGCATCCTCTGCCCCCCCCCCTTTTCTGTAAATATACCTTTTGCTGCTGTTGAGCTTATACCAATATTGTATGTATTATATGTATGTATTATATATCTTACTGATGAATATGAGTACAATGGACCTCTGGGGCTTTTTGTGTTATCCTTTTAGCATAGCCTTTAACTGTACTAATCTGTACCGTTAACAATTGCGTTAATAAATGACTTGATCACTTAATCAACCAATCCCAGGCGGATCTCCCTGGCGACGCCTCGTCAGCTGTTCAAGTCGTCCAACATGACCCAGCGTTGGCAGAGGAGAGAGATCTCCAACTTCGAGTACCTCATGTTTCTCAACACCATCGCAGGTGAGGTTTTGGGCAGGATTTCACCCTTTTGTCGACAAAAGTGCTCTCAAGACTACTATCTGGAGCCGTCATTCAATGCTATTTTAATTATGCTTACATATTACATTACATTACAGTCATTTAGCAGACGCTAGGATTTAGAATCCGTATTTAGAATGGGCCTCAGGTCTAAATGGGTCAATCAACTGACAGTAGAGCGTGCTCAGCTCGGGACTTCTGTCCCACAGTATTTGGATTCCTTGGTATCCAAGCCAGATGATTGTAAAGACTGTCCTTGTTGTTGTATGTCTCTATAGGGTGAACTGTAAAAAAGATAAACATTCACGTACTGACTATGTACTGTACATGAAATATTATTTTTATTAGGATTTTTAGAATTACAAACGATCAACTTTCATGGGGTAAAAAAAACAAGAAATGCAAATGTTATAATGTTTTTTACATTAAAAACTAAATGTAATATCTAGGCGCTGCTTCTACGTTCCTGATGTCAGCAGTCTGAACAAACGAGATAAGCCGATGGGAACGCGCTCAAACGTGTTCTGCTCGTGTTTGCTTTCAGGAACACAGTGTGCATTTTTAAATCTGAGAGTCTGTTATCGCAGAATGACGGAAGCGAGCGGCCATGGCGCGACACCAAGTGTCAGCTGGTATTTGCACATAGTCGAAAACTTGTATCTCTCTGAACGAATGAATAAACATAGATAGGCCAGACAGACACACTCAAATATGAAATACAGAATCAGTCACTTAAAACGCTGGTTCTCAAAGTGGGGTCCGGGGACCCCCAGGGGTCCTTGGGCGGGTTCCAGGGGGTCCCCAGCAAAGATTTGTTACCGTGGCTATTTCAAAATAGCAGATATACAGTACAAGCTCACAGCATGTCACTTAGTGCCGCACTACGAGCTTACAAGTACAGTACATCTGCTATTTTTGAACTTTTTTGTTTTTTAAATCTCTAAATTTTGACTAATTTAGAATCTTTTTTTTAACACAAATCTTCTATTCTGGGGGTCCCTGGCACCTATTGTTTTTAGATGTGGGTCCGCGGCCAAATGCATGTCATTTTGGGGATCCTTGGCACGAAAAGCTTTGAGAACTACTGATTTAAAAGTAATGGAATATGCAATGGAAAATAAAGTAATTATTTAAATTCCAACTCTCTCTCCCTCCCTTGCTCCCTCTCACCCCCCCCCCCCCCCCCCTCTCTCTCTCTCTCTCTCTCTCTCTCTCCATCCAGGGAGGACTTATAATGATTTGAATCAGTACCCCGTCTTCCCGTGGGTTCTCACCAACTATGACTCTGAGGAGCTAGACCTTACTCTGCCTGGCAACTTCAGAGACCTGTCCAAGGTTAGAACACACACACACACACACACACACACACACACACACACACACACACCTTGGCTTTATCCCTTACTCGTCATCTCTTTTTTGAAATGTGTAATTTTTTATATTTCTTATATCCAGTATTATCTTGTGATATACTGTTATTAAAAAAGGTAAGCCTTGCCGAGCCATGTGGCCCATAGGGGCAAGAGCCTATCTCCTGTGTCTGTAGCGTGAGGCAGCTTGATGCACAAGTACACCCCACGCCTGGACATGAGTACACTAGTATGTCACACAGGGACTTACCCCCAATCCAAGCCTTGATGCTGAGTGCCAAACAGGGAGGCATTGGGTCCCATATAGTCTCTCTCTCTTTGCGGTGTCGAAGTGTCCTTGAGCAAGACGCTGAACCCCCTAATTGCTCCCGATGAGCAGGTTGGTGCCTTGCAGGGTTTTCCTCCGCCATCGGTGTATGAATGTGTGTGTGTGTGAATGGGTGAATGTAATGCACAATCTATGTAAAGCGCTTTGGATAAAAGCGCTATATAAATGCACCATTTACAATTTAGTATATTGGTATAGTTAGTGCAATCTGCAGATCATGCCCCACACCAACGATTTTCGGCTTTAGTGACTTATCACCCAGAGATATATCCACCATCTATGGTTGAATCTAACCCGTTGTGATGGACAGGTACTTTACCCCCCTGAGCCAACCAAGCCCCTGGGCTGTCATGCCCTTGATTGCCTGGTCTGGTCATCGCCAATTAATTGAATTTGGTGCGGCAGGCGGGCAGCACCCCACATGGGAACGCAGAAGGGGGTAGACATGGTTTTGCCTAATGTCTAATTTCTGCTGGGAAGCTTATCCAAAGTGACTGGAACGACCTGCCCGAGGATATTACGCTAGCAAAGATCACTTTAATCTTCCTTAATCATTTCTCAAATCCCATTTCTACACAGACTACCATTTCATTAATTGACGCTCTATGTCCCTTTATTCATCGCAGCTCATGACTTTCTTTCAAATATTGTGAATTGTATCTTTTTTTTGCCTTTTTTCTGTTCACACACTTTGTATTGAAAGGTGCAAGTCAAATAATAAATGATTCAGATTTTTTTTTATTGTTTCTAACAGTGCATATAAGGACCAATGGCTTACAAAGGCTTAAAGGGATAGTTCACCCAGAAAATGACTTTTTTTCTATCGATTAGTCATCCCATGGAGACTTGAATTCTTGGATATTTTTTAGTTTTTGTCACATTCCTAAGCCAATAATTTGATGACCAGCGGACCGGTAGGCAGTGGTTCCGGTAGTAGACACAAAGGAGACTCTTTGTGTCTCCTACCGGAACTGCTGCCGGTCATCAAATTATTTTTTTTAGGGTTTTATTGGCTTAAAACCAAAAGATATCCATGAATTCAAGTCTCTTTTTTTTGGGTGAACTATGCCTTTAAGCTTAATTTATACTCTTTGTAGCTTGCCAAAAAGAACATCTCTACAAGCTAACTACGTGTCACAGTGCTTTGACAATGCTTGTTGGTGTGAAACACAGCTCATTACTGTGAAACCGGCTCTGTTGACATTATTACCTGGATTAACTCTAAAAAGAAGAAACCATATAATGGACCTCCTTTTCTGGTTATCTTCTGTAGACCTAACATACTGTTTGTCGCTGTCTCGTCTTCCAGCCAATCGGAGCTCTGAATCCCAAGCGGGCGGCATTCTACGCGGAGCGCTACGAGACGTGGGACGAAGACGGCACGCCCCCTCACCACTACACAACTTTATACTCCACCGCACACACAACGCTGACCTGGATGCTGAGAATAGTAAGTAGGCACACACACACACACACACACACACACACACACACACACACACACACACACACACACACACACACACACACACATTTAACATCTTTATTTGCGTTCACAATTAAAATCAAACAATAGTAGATGCACAAACTTGGGAAACTCAAGGTCACCACTATACTGTATGTGGCGACTGCCAACAGCATTTTTTGGGCCTTTTTTGGGCCTTTATTGATTTCGGCAGATGATGAAATATATGAACTTATGTCCTTAACTGATAGAGACACACACACACACACACGCACACACACACACACACTCACACACACACACACACACACACACACACACACACACACACACACACACACACACACACACACACACACACACACACACACACACACACACACACACACACACTTACTGTACCTCTCTCTCTCTCTCTCTCTCTCTCTCTCTCTCTCTCTCTCTCTCTCTCACTCACTCACTCACTCACTCACTCACTCACTCACTCACTCAACATATAATTGAATTTCTTCTTGTATTTTTAGGAGCCGTTCACCACATTTTTCCTCAACGCCAATGAGAACAAGTTTGACCACCCAGACCGCTCGTTCTCTGGTATCGGCCGTTCATGGAGGAACTGTCAGAGAGACACGGCTGATGTGAAGGTATATCCGTCTGGTTCAGGAATGTTTGGTAGTGTCAAGTGTACAAGCCTGTAGTTCGGCTATTTTGGCTATCTTTGTGTGACAATATATATATATATAGGGCTGGTTAGTGGTTAATCAGACTGTAAGGATGATTAACAAACGTTGTTCTACATTGATGTGTAATAAAAGGAATAGCACAAATAATGCTTTAACAACGTTTATTCAGGTCAAATCATGCATGTTTGTTGCTGCTCTTCAATGTGAGCTAATGAGTTCAACAGATTTGGTTTTGGTCTGCTATTTTTTTTAAATCATGGACAATTGTGCAAATCTTTGAATATACTTTAAAGAAAACATGTTT